>NW_023615831.1:0-77601 GCF_013339695.2 Rhipicephalus sanguineus | reverse complement strand
CCCAGAGGAACGAGCAGGCATTGTTCGGTGGAGTTGTCGAGGAGCAAGGTGGTACAGGCCAGCGTCGCGTCCGCGACGGGAACAGCAGGGTTGAGTTCTGGAGGCAGCGTTGTGCATGCCCCGGGAGGGTGGCCGTCGACCTCGTGGTCTACCGAGCGATGCGTCCCGGGCTTGCGGCAGCCTCATCACGCAGTTCTCGTGGCACCTGCGGCACTACCACAGCTCGGCAAGACGACGGCGACCCACCGACAATCACCGGAGAGCCACGTCGACAGTTCGACCCGGTGGCACCAAGGGGAGGCCAGGAGTTAGGCCTAACTGGACAAGACAGATGTTCTCGACGAAGGGCCGGAGTATCGGCGACGAGGACGACTAGCAAGGCGACGGATCGACGACGACGACCCCAAGACGTCGACAGCAGCGGCGACGACGAGGCCGGGCGTCGATCTTCGCGCCGAATCAAGGCGACGGGCAACACGAACCGTAAGAACGTTCGATTCGCGTAGCGAGACTGAGGCGCCATAGTGGCCAGACTTTGGAGTCCGGAGTAGTTAAGCATAGCTTGTAGGCTTTGCGATTTGTTAGTGATTGCGCGCTATAGCGTAACCTTTTCTAATGCTATTTTTTGATGTAAATGTTTTGGTGTGAGAATTTTTGTTTGCCGTGTTGTGTTATAAAAGTTTGTTTGCAGTGACGCCACGGTCTCCCGCCTCTCTCACTCTCCCAATTCCATTCCGCTTTGCAAGCGCTCCCGAGATACGTGACACTGGGCTAGTTGGTGATTCATTCTGCTTGCTTGAAATGCGAGAGCTTAAAGTAGACAAGGACGTAAAGAAATAACACACGGACAGGCGCTTTCCGTGTGTTATTCTTTACGTCCTTGTCTACATTAAGCGCTCGCATTTCAAGCAAGCAGAACCGTACATTCATTGCGTATCTCACAGGCTAAAGAAAGTCGGAAGTAGATACCGCGTTAATGTTGTTTCCACGGCTGCCAATAAGCTAGGTAAGATTTGTGCCGCTGTACAGAGGAAGAATGAGAGAGTAAAAGACAAGAAGTGGACCGATACTTGTTTCTTAAAACACGCCAACAAGTTCACTGATTGCCGTACGAGTGTGGTGTATAAGGCCCCTATCAGCTGCGGCCGCTTCTACGTAGGGCAGACGGGTCGATGCATTAACCAGATATTGTTGGAACATAAGAGATCGCTAACAGGAGGCTCACCTTCTAATCTATCTTTACATTGTCGAGATACAAGTGCACGCCAAAATTAGATGAATGCGCAGTGGTGCACCGGCATAGAAATGAGGAAACGCGCCTGATGATTGAAGCATGGCATATCGAGAATAGTGGTAGCGCATGCGAGAGCCAACCGTCGATTAACTTGCATAAAGATGAATTCAAATGCCTTCACAGTTATCTTCCACGTAGACCGCCACGCGTGCCGGATTCATATGTTCGCCTGTTGCATGGGCATGCGCAGATAAGTTTTCGTGTCTTCTTTCTTTTCCGCCGTTGTGCGTCCCTTCAGTTGTTAGTCGGCGTTTGTGGTGTCCTGACTTCTTTCTTGTCTCCGTGTTTGCACGCCCTGTCTTTTTAGATTGAAACATGTTTCCAGTTTTCTTCCAGCAATCAGATTTAGACCAAGAGCGCAAGACAATCTACGTCAACCGGCACCTCATATTCAGTGGTTCTTTTAATACAATTCCCAGCCGCGTTGAAAGCACCCTGCGAGTCGACATAACCATCATACTGTACTATATAGCGGCGTATTAACGCTATTCAATTTCCTAGCGCATTACCGCTGTGTAAACTATGAATCTGCTACTCCTAATATTCGATGTTGTATATATCACATATAGCATTTGAAGTGGCCGTGCAACACTTCTCCAAGTAATCATCGAATGACTCAACTATGGGTGTTCGTTGCATAGCAAATAGACTGGCGTAAAAGTTTAAAAGAAGTTGTTCCTGTGCTAGTTGCTAAATTATTTCAAAAATAATTTGAAACGCTTATAAACGCTCTCGCATTTAAATTACCAGTGTCCGTTCTCGCTGTGCCTAGGTAAACTGTCAATCGCCTGTGGCTCATACCCACATGCCGCGGTCCGTGGTATACGGGTATGTGGCACACGTGTCTGGAGGACAGTACACTGCAAACCACTTTACACCCGTATGGGTGTAACTTGGTGTCTATAACTCACACCCCTACACCCCAAAAAATAGGTGTACCAAGCAGGATTACACCTATACAATGGGTGTAATTTCAAACTTTCACCCAATGGGTGTAAAAGCATATTACACCCAAATGAAAAAAAGGGTGTAGGGTGTAAAAGCACATTACACCCAAACGAGAAAAGGGTGTTAGGGTGTTTATGCACAATTACACTAAACACCCAGGCAAAAATTTCCATAATTCGAGTGGTTCCCCCCTCCCAGTTGGCTCCCATTGAAACGCTAGAAAGCTTACCCTTTAGCTAGTCCTTTCAAGGGCGCATGACCTATTATAGTGGCTCCTGTCACAGAGGGAAAATCCTGGCAGCAGCACAGATTTTATAATGCATATGAAGCACGGCATATATGGCCCTTACATATACAGTGCAATCGTGACTGAATACAAAGTTATTACCTAAAATGTGTTGACATATATTGCAAGATGTTCACACAGTTATCCAATAGTACAAAATAAAGTCAAGCTTTAATAAACACAGAGCTCGTACATTCGAGACAAATTCTACGGTATTCAATGACCTTTCTCGAGTGTGCGGAGCGGCATCGCGTATGCCGCCAAACAAGGAGCACAAATGACGGAGCACAAATGACCAAGGCGTTTGTGTCAAAATATGAAGCAAGGGCGTTATTTCCACTTCATAATGAGGAATTCAATTTAACATGCTTCATTGTAACACAGCCGTATAGTGCAGTATGGGTCTTAGAACAAGCTACACCCGTGCGAGTGGGGTGTAATAGATGAAACCGCCCTCGAAAGGATAGCAGTTACAGGGAGAAGCACAAACGAACCTTCTCTGTCAGCCCCCTTGGGGCACTACAGACTTGGTCCCTTTGGGCACACCCCAGAATGAATTTTCCCACTGTAGTTGCCCTTCCCAAGAAGGGAAATATTGGTGCCACTTCTTATACCTGCACTCATGCTGTTGATAAAATAAGGTGCCATCGTCTTAAATGGGCTGCATAACATCAGTGTATGTGTTTGAAATCAACTGGAACACACAAGGTACGGTCTGGTCGTTCTCCTGTTAAGGAGATAGTTCGGAAATGTGCAATCCCTTGATGGGAAAGTGGATTGATAAAGTTTCAAAATTCCAGCAGTGCCCACACCATTGTGCCTGCTGTCGACTTTCTTAGTAGGGTAAACACTGCCATCACACAGCTGTAGCTGATACACGAGCAGGGTATCAATGCTCCGTGACAACTCACGCAACATTATAAGGACTCAGAACGTCGTTTTCCACAGCAGGCCTCCATATTATCTTTCTGGGAAAGTACATGAGTGAAGTAGAAAACTGTGCACATTGCTGGAATTATGAAATATTTCCCACTTTCTCAAGAGAAATAGATTGTGGCTCCAACACAAAAAAGTGAGCAATCGGGCCACGACGCGCACGTCGCAGCGCATGGTAAATGCGGTAATATGCAGGAAATGCATGGGAATAGGGACGTTATGACAACGACAGCACTGCAGAAGCATTACCTACATAACAAAAGTGGAATCAAATTTTACACGGGCATGTTCAGAGAAATTTAAAGATTATCCCTTTCCAAGCAAAGACAACAGAATCATTGGTAATTGAATAAAACGATCATTTATTTCTTTAAAAAAATATTGACAAAACTTAAAGCTTGTCATATAGCTCAAAAATAAATTTTAAAACAATATTCGATGCACTGATTTCACTGACAAGTACTGGCAGTTTTGTTAAGCTAAAGTTTCAATAGCAAAAGATCTCAATTATTAAAACTACTGCAAAAAAGTCACAAAGTCCTTTGAATATAAAAACTAAGCCAATAACCACAAAGCGGAATGACCTGCGAGAACATGTTGAAATCGGCAGACAAAATGGCTTGTATTAAAATGTCACAAGAAAATGAGCAAGAAATTGAAATGAAATACTAGTACCGCCATAGTACTCGTTTCTGTATAATGTAAAACAAATAACTACTCGTTACCATATGAAAATATAACTTTATGGCTTAAGCTCGAGTTAATCACAGGTGGCGACATACTTTAAGCAGAAGCTAAGGCCTATTTTCTAGGCTTTCTGGAAAATGTTCAGGAGCTTTACTACTTGTGTCCTCGGAGTCATTACCCACTGGCCAAGAAGGAGCCATTCAACAGCGACGAGAACGTTGAACACCTTGTGATGGCAGTCGATATTTAACAGCCAATGTGCTGCCATGAGTGCAGCTACTCATTCTTCGGCATTGGACACACTGAAGAGCAGTTCTTTGTCCACAGGGAGGAAAAGCTTGCTTGCATAGGGAAGATCGGGGCCATCGTACACAATGCAAGGTGTTATTGGAATGCTCTCTCCCTGCATGATAAAAAATAAAAAGATCATTGTCTGGAAAGCGCTACGCAGACTTCAATTATTTGTTTCAGTAAATAACAGTTTCTGTACCGTGTACTATCGTGAGTAATACGGGCTCGAACATGCGAGCACGTGGAAAATAGCCTTAAAGCTGAGATAGGGTGATACGTGGATGGCGTTGCCGAAACTGGAGGGGATAGGGGGGGGGGGGGGGGCGCTGTTCCGCTGACTGTTGGTACTCCCGCCTCGCTAGCGTTGCTGCGAGATGTCGGCTGATTGCGTGCCAATGACCGCTAGCAATGATAACAAAATAAATAAATGAGGCGCGGCAAAATCCTCAGCCGACACCACCGAGATAACGATGCGCAAGCATGGCCTGCGCATCGTGGCAGGCTACGTCACAGCCGATATCTCAGCAGCTACCTAGTCTGATGTGGCTGTTCGCGTTGATGGGAATTCATATCACCGCTAGCGGCCTCGACACCCTCTAAGATGCTGTTTCGCATCAACAATATCGAAGCGGGAGGGTGAACAGCTAGTGGAAGCGCGGCGCCCTTTCCGCTTTGTTTCCGACAGCCGCCGCTGCAAATCAGCCGACGTAAGGTTCAAGGCTGTTCGCCACGCGCTCGCATGTTCGAGCTCTATTGCTCACGATAGTACCATCCAAATATGAAGCTCATAAGATGCCCCATATGGAACTGGAGAGAATTAACAGCTTTTCTACGTGCAATTAGCTTGTTTGGGAAAGAGAAAGTACTATTTGACAAATATCATCCGCATTTTTAAAGAAAAAGGAGCATTCTTTAGTGGCATGAAGGATTCCTGCACATCGATAAAAAGCATATAAAACAAAACTATGCACAAGGACTTCTCTTCAAGGCTGCAACTTGCAGCCTTGAAGATGATTGGAGAATTTAAAATCTCTTATAAATCATTAAGCTTGTCTTTTACTAAATAATATCATTGGAGGTGGTCGTGCAAACTGCGTTTTTTAATGTTTGTACACGTAAAAGTATTTAGCGAAGTTACAACGCCAAAGCGAGGCGAGGCGCATATAACTCTTAATAACCACAACAAAATAATGAAAGCTAGACATAATGGAAACAAACAGAATAAAATAAATTGTGCTCGAATGCGGGCACTCAGGCGTACGCACGAAGGGGAGGGAGGGTGCGCCCCCCCCCCCTAGTCAATTCTGACAGAGGGGGGGGGGGGCGCAATGTCTGCCCCCATACTTTGACTTTTTAGTAAGGCGGGGGGAGGGGGGCAGCGATTAACATTCCTACTTCCCTCCCCCCTGATGGGGAACCCTGCGCACGTCTAAGTGCACACTGATGCTCGAGCACAGTTCAGGTATTCAAGGCGATTCGGCCACACATAGACATGAAAAATTCATTCGAACACAAGTCAAGTTTAACGAACGGCTCCCCGTGCACAGGTGCCGGCATTATCAGGAAACCTATGTTACGGATGAATTAAAACATCGGTACGAATTTAACGAAACGGAATGTATTAGCACTTAGGCGAGCTTCGCGCGGCGTACCTAAAACGAAGCAACATGCTGCGTTAAAATGACCCACACGCATCAACCCGAGCATCACGGTAGTTTTAGCGCACAAAACGAACACGGACGGAAAAGAACGACGCGGACACCACGTCGTTGTTTTCTGTCCTGTTTCTTTTTTTTTTTCTTGTGCGACAAAAAATGCACTTGAATTACGAACAGGCCGAAGCATAAGCGCCTTAGACACGCTTGACGCTTAGAGGTAACAGGCGCCGTCACAACCCAACTATTCTTAAATCAAAATAGTGGTTCATCGAGAGCGGGGCCCCCTTCCAACACCACCGCCGACAGGCGGGCACCGCCACAACTGCGTTCAAATCCCCCTCCGAATCACAGCCGCGCATGCGCACACTGCTTTCAACACCAAACAAAGCAAAGCCTGCCCGCGCCTAATGTCACACAACTTTGCCTTCATCCCGATGAAACAATGCACTCACATATGCTCGCTACGTTAACAAATGCTCACCGATCGTCAACCAGTTAAGAAAAGCTTAGTTAACGGCATTAGATCGCGCTCTCGGAGTTAACAAAGCGCTGGCCGTAGCAACGTGATAGTGGTACATACCGTTTCAGTTCGAGTGCTCCACGATATGAAGCTGCAGGTCTCCCTTTGAGTATAGTGCATCTTCGTAATAAGCAGCACTGGCAGAAGGTAAAGGACGAGCACACAGAGCAGGCACACTTCAAACAACCGAAACACCGACTGCAAAACTCGACCGATCGGGAGGCGACGCACAACACACGCAGAAAACGATGGGAGTCCGGCGGCGTGTCTGAGCGCGTTGCATAAGTCACGTGGTGATAGAGCTGTTCGGCGCGCTGCGCACGCGCGGCGGTCGCGGCGGCTGCGCCGGCCGAGGAGGTGGCGTCCCGGCCGTTGTTGGGTCGCGTGGGCGCAGCTTTCTTTCTGCGGCAGTGTTATGTTTTGTTATGCTTTACACAGTGTATTCGAATCGCAGTAAGCATTGCGACGACACAGTAAGGGCTGCATGACTACAAGCAGGACTTAAAGTCTCCCTTCACTGGACGGGGGGCCCTCACAAAGCGGCAATATATATGTATGTATATAATCTCAAAGAAAAGATCGCCTAGCAGCGATCTTTTCGCCGCTAAACTGATGCTGCTGTGGTCTCAGCGGCTCTGCTACGCGCAGATCGTGAGTTGTTGGAACGCGGTGGGAGCTGTCACAGCGAAGAATAAACGCAGGATTTCTCGATATATCGGTCAAGATCCACTTTCGCGGTCGTATTATCCAGTTTTGGCAAAAGTGTGATGGTATTAAACGCATGAAAATGCAATATTTTCAAGGGATGTTGGCAGGAAATAAAAAGGAGAACGTATTAGGCTGAAAAACGTATTATGCAGAATCGTGTCAACGAGATTTCACTGTATATGTATGCTATAGATTAAGCGTTAGGAGAGGTGTTCGCGATGATGACAGTGCAGTGAAGCCAACTATCTCTAAACTGAACAAATGCTTATGAATGCTATGACAAAAAAATTTTTTTTTTTTTGTCAGACCATGCACCAACTAGCCCAAGAACGCGTTTTAGTCACTTATGAATGCTAAACAAATACATATATTATTCCGAATGTATTTCGGGCATTCATTCAACGTGTCAATCCAATCAAGCAATAAATAAAATTATTTTGGAAACGATTTCTCAAAAATAAATCGGGATGTGAAGGCTTAATTATATGTGAGCTCAAAATAAGTAACATCAGTTGACTCACTGCATTCAGAACCTCAGGCACGACAATGCTATATTTTATTTTCACTACCACTTGCCTAATAAAGTAGGCAAAATACATGCGTCTTTGTAATTACAGCAGACTTGTGATGCACTACTAAAAGAATGAAAATTGAGTGGCAAGCTTAGCAGACCAAGGTGAACCATTACTGATTCACGAGCAGGTAGCTTCACACTCAGGTGCCTCGTGAAACAGTATCCTGTG
This sequence comes from Rhipicephalus sanguineus, assembly GCF_013339695.2. NCBI lineage: Eukaryota > Metazoa > Arthropoda > Arachnida > Ixodida > Ixodidae > Rhipicephalus > Rhipicephalus sanguineus. Next base: position 69,530 of record NW_023615831.1, on the reverse strand, counting down.
CCAAGACGCTCTGTCGAACAGGGTGGTGACCCGTGGTTTCAGGAGGCGTTGCCCGTGGTGTTCAGTGTCTCAGTTTATTGCATTCAGCAGTACAACGATACCTGTTTACACCTATGGGTCAATTCACTGCGTGAATTGACCCATAGGTGTAAAATCCAAAGAACACCCATGGGTGTTTAACAGAACATACACCCATTGTACACCCAAAAATGAAAAAAGGGTGTTCGAAGGGTGTGCAAAGAAGACATTACACCCTTTCGGATAATATTGACAGAAAAAAAGGGTGTACGATAGGTGTTTTATCGCAAATACACCTATAAGGGTGTGAAACGGTTTGCAGTGTATTTGACGACGTACGTGACAGGATTTTCACATTATTCATGTCACGACCAGAAAGTCACGTTCATCAAACCCGCTTAACTTCCCATATCAACTTTTGTCTACACTAAGTGAAAGAGGCGATAACGAGAGCACCCAGACGTAGTAGTCTAGATAGACAGGTGTAGCGATCCGCACATCTAGCGCCAGCGAAGAGAGCAGAGGAGAAAAGAAGACGAACAGGAGACAGGGATGTATCATCAATAAACCAATACAGTCGCTTGGTCTGCATAAATATTTTACAGCAGATACATACGTAGATAGAAACGTTCAAACTGCCTTTGGTTTGCTGAGAAATGCGTCACATATAAAAAAATTTCGATTGAAAGCGTAGCCCCACATATCTTACTAAACGGTTCTACCGACTGCAGTCATTACCAGGTACATAGCATGGCAGTGGCGTTCCAAATAAGTTAAAGCATGTAGACTGCTTCATTAAGTCCCACGATAAGACCCAATGCTTCGTTGTTGCTATAAATAGCAGAAAATAAGTGGAATGTTTTATTAGAAAGACAGAATAGCCCGACTGTATTGCATCAGTAATAATTGGGAGTAAGAATGTGTGGGGAGTTCCTAATCGCTATCTATCCAACGCTTGCTGTGCGGCTACCGCTTTCCTAATATTCGTGAGGTGCGCCGATGGCGCTAATCTACTCCAATTTTCTCTAACCAACGTTTCTAGCATAAGGGCTTTCTGTATGCTGATTTCCATTCCCTTGAGGCGCAAATTATAAAGGTCTGTCTATGAATGAGTCTAATTAGACAAGTTTATTTGAAAGCATTCGCTTTTCCGTTCAATACAGGCAAGTTGGCAATGTCTTGACCTGAGAAATTTGTATTGGTGATTGTTTAATATATTATAAATAAAGATCATTTCATTCAAATGTCAGCCGTCATGTTTTACTTTTGCATAGGAGGAACGAAATCTGAGACTCGAAGTAGACGCGAAATTTATAAATTGATGTATTCCTTTCTAACGCAATGATATCAGATATTTTGACATTTCTATGGAACACGGTACGTCGAACCTGATAGCGCCTTAAGCCAAGATATCGCATGCAGCGACACGCACCGCGTTCTTATTAAATCAAGGCGCATTGAGCATTGGTAATGCTCAATTCATGTAAAACTCAATGTCTCTCGTCTTTTTTCCTTTTACTACTGTACAAAAAAAAAAAAACGCGGAATCAAACAGGCGACGTCTGGCTCAGCAGCGCGGGATGTTAGACGGCTAGGCCACGAGGGGTACGTCTTTCAGCGTGCTAACGGCCAGCTCTTTATATAGGCAATGTGCAAAGCGCCGACGACGCCATCTGCCGCCACGGCTCGGAAGCGCTGACGGGTCCCGGCGAGCGGTGTTCCCGCGAGCGTCTATGCGAGTGCACGGATGGATGTGTTTTCATCGTGATTTAACGACTCTGTCGGGCCTCAGCGATGTCGAAAAATAATTGCTGCGTTGTCGGCTGCTCAAGCACACACAACAAATCGCCAGGAACGCACTTCTACAAATTTCCGGTGCTATTTCATGAGCGAGAGCGACGGCCGCGGTGGATTGCGGCTGTACGACGTAGAAAGTAAGCAATATAGCTTTGTTTACGGCAGTGTTAGTGTGATTACCGCGTTTTTATTTCTCCATTTATGTCGCTACGTCTTTAGGGAACGCTACTACGTTTAGACTTGGTCGCCTCGCCTGCATTGTAGACGCTACAATGCACATGAGGTTGTTATTATTGATAAGACACGATGCCTAGGCTCTCTTGAAAAACGAATGGTGCGAAGCGCAATGCCAGAGGATGTGGGGCAGGTGACGGCTCTTTTACAAAAGTGCCGTGGAATCACACGCGTGCTGCACGAAATCGGCTGCATTCTACCAGGGGCGTAGCCAGAAATTTTTTTCGGGGTGGGGTTCAACCATACATTATGTATGTTCGCGAGTGCATTTGTATGTGTGCGTGTATATACGCAAGCAAAACTGAAAAATTTCGGGGTTGGGGGGTTTGAACCCCCAACCCCCCACCTTGGCTACTGAATTCGATCACCGGTGCCTGCGTACGGCTCATAAAGGAGGTGGCTGGAGAGAATCCACTGAGAGGATCCCATGGCACGTCGGTAACGTGATAACGCAGACGCTGCATGGCGGCACAAGCGGCGCCTCTGCAGCCCGATCGCGCTCGCCCACTCCCTAAAGAAAAGAACATAAACAAGAAACAGCTCAATTCGCTATTGAAATGTAGAAATAATAAGAGAACGCCTGCTTTCATTTATAGACAACAAAATATATTTTTTTCAGCGAAATTACAGGGGGTTGACGGACATGCACCCACGTTCTTATCTGAACACACCCAACAAATACGTAGCCAAGCTGCTATGACAAGCTAGGTGACCACCAGCTCCGCAGTGACTCAGTCCCGCGCCACTAGCGCAAGCTGCCGAGATATTTTTCACAAGTTTATCGTGCTGGTTTCAAAGTTTTACCAACGCTGACCCTTCGCGTGGCCGCACCCGTGAAATCCATGCGCCGGCGCGACAGCGCTCGCTCAAAATCTACTACAGGGTGTTTCAGCTAAAAAGCACCAAGTGTTAAAAAATTAAGCATAGGCGCTACGCGTCTCCAAGTAGCGCAGTTTTGTTCTGAGCCATATAGAGCACGTCAGAATAGTTATTGCAATCCGCCAAGCTCGGCAATTAACAAAGATTGCTTAATGAAATTTTTAAATACTAACTCTAGAGAAACATTTTCAATATAAAAGTTGTAGCGCTTGTTCAGAAAGATCGAATTTTTCAATCTGTGTTGAGATAACTCCCCTGCCTAAATTTTTTCTGGCATATCTTTAAAGTGCGCGAATTTTAAAAAAATACCACGTGACTGCCGCCAACCGCGCGGCGCTTTTAGTGCCCTCAAATGTCAGTTGAACGAATTATCAAAGGCTGCTTCGCGCACTGTGTCGAGAAAAAGAAAACGTTGGTTCATGCGTCAGCGCATGGAGGCATAAGTGATCGGGACGTTATAAAGAAAGCGGTGTACTTACGATGAGCTCCACTTCGTAGGGAAGCTTGTTCACGCTTGTCTGTGGCAAACACTTGGCGCGTATGGTGACATTGTCGTCCAACACAGCTGTGACATTGGACACATGTCCACTATTATAAAGTGCGGCTCCTTTGCGCACACTATCGCTGCAAACGTAATTATTTGGGACGCGCACAAGCGGCAAATCGCACGCGCGCACTTCCGTCATACTTGCAGTGAAAGGAGGCGTCTGCTACGCGACCCGCCAGAGGTTCCAACGGCGGCCGCTAGGCGGCTTTCAGTGGCGCCCCTATAAGCGCTGCGCATCGCGTATGCACCGTTTGCTTCAGCGTGCTTTGTTGGTCACCAGCGCTTTAAATGTCGTCGCCCCGCTTGTTGCAATGCGTGCGCGACTCCTGCGACGCCAGTTGCACTTTGCCCTACAGGGCATGGTCTCCTGGGCGCACGCTTAACTCATGAGGGGGGTAGTTTTTATTTCTTGTACTTTCTCCGCAATGACCGCGCTGAAGTTTCAGAGCGTACGAAGATCACTTCTCTAGCTGCAGTGGCTGCGTCTGCGAATGGAGCACGCTGTTCAAACCGCAAGAAGTAACAACTGCCACAATTGTTAGTTCGCGCTCGTCCTGTGTATACCTGTGCGTTCGTTTCGTGCGTTCCTTTTTATGTTTGAGCAGCGCTCTTTAGGTGTCGAGTTGTGACACTTGAAAGTTCGCGCTCGTCCTGTACGTGCGTCTTCTTTTCGGGCGTCCTTGACGCTTGAGCGACGCGCAGGAAATTTAGAGCTGGTTTCCGTTCTTCACGTTACATTCCAATTTGTTGCTATCACATTTATTTCTTGCGCCGTTGCGGCGAAACTGTGACTTTTTATTGGACAGCTTTTATTAGAAAGTTATTCAATTTCAAGCGTACGCGAACTGTTTCATTCCATTGCTTCATTTTATTCTTTTCATATCCTTTGGAATGTGTTACACCATTCATGCTGGGTCTCCTCATAAGAAACTGGCGCAGTTTGCTTTTACCAATGAACCCGTTATTTAGCAAGCACTATCTATCTGAAGAGCATGTCCTCCCACTGTAATATATATAAAAAAATATCGCGCTCAGTTCGTTTAGGAATACTTCACCTTCGTTGCAGAACACAAAGCAGCGGTGACGGAGTGAGCGCTAGGATTGTATAACATCCCATAAAGCGTTTTCACCCAAAAAATTCAAAAATTTAAGCAAAAACTTCAGCAGATATTTAGGTCAGATAGAAGACCTGGTTTTCATAAGTACATGGGCATATGTACCTTAACAATGGTCGAGTATACAGCAATCAACTATAAGAATAACGGGTATTTATAATGCTTGGTGCTCCGGCAACACTGGGTGCTTCCGCCATTTTTTGTTGGGCGCCGTCGCGGAATCGTCTGCTAGCGGCTCCATAAGGAAAGGCCACGGAGAGGTTGAGCAGCAGTCGTTGGCTGAGCTTTCGAGCCAAGCAAATGCGGCTGTTTTCTTAAACACCCAGAGCCGAATGGTCAGAGGATATCACCATGCTGTCGCAAACGGACGAGAACACAATATCGGAGTTCCGCGTGCAAAAAACCCAACCGGACGGCAGCTGCAAGAGGCGCACCGCCTTGCAAAGCCGAATTGCTTCAGTCTAGTGACGTGCGCTTTCGATCTGATGTAGACGATCAAGAATAGTGTTCGTTGCAGAGGAGGTGTGACTGTCAAACTACTGAGGTAATCTTCCACTGCAATACATCTCCACTGTATTTCCCACTGTGATTATATAGCCGCGTCATAAACACTCGTCAGCTATCGACGAGTGCAACGTTGTGCAGCTTTCTTCGGCTCATTTCTTTAGCCACAGGCATTTCTACACCCTTCGCAATAGCGTGTGTTATAGTTATTCCTAAATAAGCAAGGTATGGACATGTGTATGAGCAATTCGCCGCCAACCAAACAAAAAGAGACGGGACCGGGTAATCGCCTTCCTCCGCGCACTGGTAGATTATAATGTTTTGTATTCTTAATCTATCGCGTGGATTTAGTATTGCCACTCTGCTGTTTTAGCGCGATACGTGTGCGTTCATTGGCATATCTTTTTTTTAAATATTGAGCTCATTGCTTTCGCATCCCACGGCAGCGTTGCATTATACCCTGCGCTATTGCGAACTGTCCGCGATCAGTGGAAAGATGAGTACGATGATCTACTGAACAAACTGCTCCATCTACTGTACGTGTCTGTAACTATAAGCTCCGTGTTTGCAGCGCAAGCTGACCGAAGAAAGAAAAATAGAAATAAAAGGTGGGAGATAAGGGGGTGTAAAGCGAAGGGCAGAAGCGGCATGCGGACTACGTACTTCGGCGCACACTGCCTTGCAAAGCTTGCAAAGAGATGCCTGTTGGGATCTTCGCGCCGATCGAGTCTCGTATGGCATCACTGATTGTAAGCAGCGCCACAGACGCGCGTAGCAGCGTCTGTGGCACTGCTTACACACGTTTATATATGAGAATCATTGCTTTCGTCGGGCTGCAACACCGACAAGCAAATATTGATAAATCATGCTATCTGCCGCGGGCGCGACGACGGCCGTCTCTTTTAAAATGCATATATAGTAATATTGTTCTGCAAGTCTAGCTTATGTTGCAGGCGAGCGCCTAAACTACACGGAAAAATAAGAACTGAGGTTGAAGACCGCTTTTGCGCGCGCCGGTCATTTCTGAAGCAACGCACAATGTCGATCTTGTTGACGAAACAAGTTCGCGTCGGTACTTTGTCTTTTCTTCATTCAGGTAGCTGATAAATTCGAATAAATTTAGTGTTACCTTGTTCCCGGCGTTGCCAAGTCCCCCTCGTTGCCTAAACAGCGCACGAAGCATTGGAGAGTCATCGCAGAACGGAGATAAAAAACCAGCAGCAAGCACCTGAAAGGCTGCGATATGCGACTGGTTTCGTTTTCGCGCCCAGCAAATCATGGCGGATCGAGCTGATGGGCATTTGGATAGGTGGCGTTGTACATTTTGAATACCCCCTATTAAAAGCCTAAAACTTACCTACGCCGAAGCAACATGGTTCAACAATTTAGCGTTGTACAATTCTTCGGTACCAACGGCACAGATTGGTCACGAAAGACAAATTTATAGAAAATACGTTTCTTGGGATAATTTTGATAAGGAAGAAAGGAAATTTGTATGAGCTGAGAGACTAGCGTTGGAATTCCGCTAACACAGAGTAGGGAGCCTCAGAAATCGATTGTCAGAGTAACGAGATGGCTTGTCGTTATACCCGCTGTCAACAGTGCTAGAGAGAAATTTTGTTGACTAGCTCTATTGGTTAATGTCATGAAGCATGCTGATGTTGTGCTGCTCTACCATCCCAGTCACCCCGCGTTGCTCGCTGCAATGTAACAATTGTGAGAATGTGCACTGCGCGCTGTCGCTAATCATATGGGGAGTATATTATTAATTAAGAATAATTATTGGGTCTTGACGTCGCAAAACCTCGATGTGACTATGAGCAACCCCGTAGTGGAGAGCTCCAGAAATTTTCACCAACTTATGTTCTTTACTGTGCACCTAAATCTAAGCACATCGTCCTCTAGCATTCTGCCTCCATCGAAATGCGGCCGCCTCGGCCAGGATTCGATCCCACGACCTTCGGTTCAGCTGTTCATTATGCGAAGACGAAGTCGCAACATTTAAATACACCGATGAAACAAAAAGTAAGCCAAAGAAAACCAATCCCAACCAAATCAAACATTCATTTACATTGAAATGTGCGATTACGATGTCATAGATATACACAAGAGGATTCCGCGATCACGATACAGTAGCGAGACACTGTATCAGAAACATTCCAAATTTTCTTGTTCCCATGGCCGTCGCTGTACAGTGCGGGCAAGAGGAGAGAAGGTCCCTTTAATATTGTGTTGCACTGATTCAATGAAATGATTGTGAAATATACGGCCTGACGTTACAATCACAAGCAGGTTCGCGAGCCTCATCCAGGATGTCTACCGCAAAGCAAATCGTGCAACGTACAAGAAAAAAAAATTACGCTTCTGGAAGAGACGATCACCGGGCAAAAAGAGAAAATCATCCCTCCTCGAACCAGGGGTTCGCGCTATGGCCAGCCGAGCGAATCTCGTTCGGACACTCCAGCCCGCTGCCCAGTCGCGTCGCTGGCATCGCCTGCGGGTGACATATGGACCCATTTTCTTCCAGACTTGTGCGCCCGTTAGCCGTGGTCACGTTTTATTGATTGCAGCCGCCCGATGGAAGTTGGGCATTTATTCCCGCCGTTATGGAGGACCTCCCACACGCTTCCACGTGCCTTCCTCGGAACTGCGTGCTCACTAAGGGGGTTCTTTCACACTGATTACTTTCGTTAGCGAAAATGCAATATCCGTACCTCTGTTTGTATCTATGCCGTCGCTCATGGGCTTTTAGCATTCGCACGTGACGCACTGTTTGCACTTCTCGGACCCACCGTAGTTTCGAGACAGGTACTCTAGTAGTTAGGCGCACTAATAGAGCTTACTTGCCCCTTATATTAAAAAAATGGGAGAAAGGGGAAGGTGGAAGCTTCTGATGAAAAAAATCCGTAAACAGGGGCTGGATGCTCGAGCCGACGTTTCGACAAGTGGACTTGTCTTCTTGAAGGCTGAAACTCTTGCCTTTAAAAAGACGAGTCCACCTGTCGAAACGTCGGGCTCGAGCATCCACTCCATGTTTAGGGATTTTTGCATCGTTACTCCCTGACATGTAACGTTGAAATATCAGCTCGAAAAGTGTTCCTGAAAGCTCCTCTCGCCGCTTTAGGGTGAAACAGCTAAAATCCCACACGAATCCTGAGTTCTGCAAATAAATGCTGTACTTTAATGATGGAACATGTTATGTAAGGGCCCCTCAGTGCACCGTTCGAAAGAGCAATAGCTTTTTAATACATAATGAAGATGTCCGACCGAGATGCACCATGATCACGGCCGCCAGTTCGATTTTGTCCACCCGGTGATTTTCACCATGCATTTTATAATATGAAAAGGTGAGAGTGGCCGCCGAGGCTGCCGCAAGCCCGCGACATCGGCCTCAGGTAAGCTATGCCACCGCCTGAGGTAATGAATGAGTGCGACCAACAGAATAAATGAGAGCGTCAATACACGCAATCTGCTCTTGCAGGTATATTCTATAAAACTCGAACGCGTGTTCATTACGACTTGGAAGTCTTACAAGTATGCGATTTGTTGCAGAAATTTGTCGATGTAATCATTACGACGACATCACAATGCAGTCGTCGAGTCCAGAATCGACGAGAAAATAATGAAACAGCGAAACAAAGGAATAGAGTTTGGCGCCCACCACCGCTGACCTAAGGCCGATTGTGAATATGGAGCGACCACAATTGCGAATTTAGAGTTGCGTCCCCTTCCCCCTATTCTCCTGCAAGTATGTAACGCGGGTTGTGATGGTAGAAACTTATTTATTAGCAGTAATGTTGCTGTTCAGAAGCTCCGGGTAGTGGGAGCTTCTTCAATGGTGGTGGGGGGGTCCATGTGGGAGTATAGGACTCCGCTTGTGGCTGCCGCTCTGCGGGCCCGGTCAGAGTCAATCAGATCGACTCTATCAGATCGTCCAGGCAATAGCTGGCCAGCAGCTCCTCCCACAGCTCCGCTTTGGGTTGTTGGTATGGATCTTATGGCAGTGATAGCCTGACATCCCCGCGTGAAGTGTCCATTTGTTGCTTTGGCTGAACACCACGGGAAGCGAGAATAACCCCGAAGGATGAATATTGGTGAAGGTATGCAAACTAGGATACGCGTCAGTTTAGGTTTGCCTCCAACTAACCGCTGCTTCTTTAGTGTTCGGCGAGGTGGAGAGTAGGTTCGCTGAAGTCCTCTGTCTTGTTTTAGTGTCGCTGAATAGTCACACGGGACGGGAACGGGTACCTCGAAGGCGGACTTAGAGGATGTTCTTCCCGTATACCCTTGAGCAACCCTATTCGCCATTTTATTTCCCTGTACGCACCCGTTACTCGAGGTCCTTATGATCCGATGCCGAATAGGTGGATGTGTATACCGGGGTACTCGCCAGTGCCTGTAGTGTTCAAGATGTAACGCGCGTAGCCTTGTGCGGTTGTTGGTTGTGTATCAGGAACGCATTAGTAGCTGCGCGACACTCAGAGAAAAGAAGGCAGACAAGGGGCCATGGGTGTGTTTTCTTGTGTGCATCTTTGTGTCTCTGCGGCGTGTTTACGCTGCAACTCAGTTCCTTATGCGTGTAATTCTGTGAGCGCTTTATTTAACGTCACATGTGTATATGGTTACGCCATATTGGTAACCTGTGGTCGCTTTACACCCTTGTTATGACGTATATAAGATGTTTCATGCACCCTGCAGTGACTCATGCGCCACCGGTACGGCTGCGCGTTTTTTTAGCTGATTCTTCCTTAGTTTCACCTTATCTAGTCGTAGACGTTGTTGCATCAGCACATATATTACTCATAAGGCGAGAATGCATGTAAATGCAAAAAAATGGCCGCATCGCATCTCCAATAATGTGAATCATGACCAGTGGCGAAGCACTGGGTATTAGGGGTGCGCGAATAGTGAAATTTCGTCTCGAATAGAATTCGAACCGAATGGTGCCAAAAGATGGCCAAAAATATCGAATATCGAATATAAAATATTTCATTGAAAATTAAAAGAAGGAACAAAGAAATTCGTCCTCGAGCACATAACTCGATGAGTGACTGCTACCGCAACATTACAAATTGTCATGCAGAAACACAAGCTGCTCCACGTGACCTGGCTTCAGGCTCTCTTGCCATGATGTTATGGTATTTCCTGCAGTTGAAAACATGCGCTCATTGGGTGCCTCACAAGCAGGGATGGCAAGGAATCGCAAACAATGTTGGTCATACTTGCATAAAGTTCAGCTCCATGCTCTTTCCACTATTTCAAAGTATCATCCTTTGTTGGGATCAGGGGCTCATTGATGTACTTAAAATTGAACGTCTTGACTATAAGCTGCGAGGGCAATGTGTTGGTTTTCTTTTTTTTGACGCTAGCAGTTCGACAGTCTCCCAGACTGTTCCGTGGCCTTCTTTGTTGAAGCCATGACTTGCGGAAATGACATAATCTGCTTTAAAATAAACATGCGCTCGCTTTTGAACCAGGATATCAGTGAAAGATTTACCGAAAGGTGTACTGTAAGGTCGTTAGCGTTAGTTTTTGCCACCCCACCCTAACCAAGTTGCACCATAGGCCTTTGCCGCGATTGAGATATCCGTCCTGTCGAATTATTCGAAACATCCAATACAAGCTATTCGAAAGTCCAATCGAATTATTCGATTAAGTATTATTCAATTCGCATTAGAAACTCGAATATTTGCCCATCTCTACTGGGTATCGTACCGGTATGTCGCCGTACGGCACCCGCGCGTTGCCACTGCGAATGTAAATTGAGTGCCATAAAGTGTACATATATACAAATGTATTTATTTGGTTCCTCTTTAATGCTCTTCTATTTTAATCCTCTTGTTATAATTCGTACATCATCTTGAGTTCTGAATTCCGTTTTCCCTTCAATATTACTGCTTTGTGGTCTGTGAAATGGAGATCCAATGGTCAAACTGTCAGGAATGACACCTTCCACATCCCACAGTGCACATACTTCAGAATTGCAATAGCCAGGTTTGTTGATTTCGGGAATATGGTGCCTTTCTTTATTATTCAATTTCATATTTATTGAGATATTTCAGGGGTGTTCTTAGTTCTGCATATGACATTTATCTGATACTTTGTAATCGTAACCGTAATCGCAACATACGCACATATGTGTCACAGATGTTTTGTCGGATGTGTGCACTGACGGACGGACAACATCGGACAAGCCTACACCCAAAGGGGCTTCGCCCCTAAAGAACTGAGATGGGAAAACTGCACAGCGATTAGCTTTTGAACCAGTTCGTCGAGAAATGACATTCCTGGATGCGTGCCAAAAAAAAAACCATTGAACATCCTTCACTTACAAAGCTATAGTTCACTTACAAAGCTGTCGTTGTTATTTAATACTTCTCCTTTTTTCGCGCAGTATGTGCCCTACGGCATCTGTCATAAAATTGTAATAAGAAGGTTTGTTTGTTATCTTTTTTTAGAAAGTGCGCTCTTCGCACTGCAATATCTGTGTTCACAACGTCCAATCGCCAGCGGCGCGGCAGTTTGTTCTGAGCTCTAAAACGAACACGCGTCTGACACCAATTTTCTGGAATGACTGGACCCTTGCACATTAAATTGCTTTATACGTCGTAGAATTAGCAGGATAAAATGAACAAAACATCGACGTTTGATGATAGACGACACGATGCGAAACAACGGGGGATCAATTGATCATGTAGTTATACGCTCCGGCAGTCTACTCGACTGCTCGAGCGCAAGAAATAATAAACAAGTCTCGTCGCTGTATAGTATGATGCGGTATGAGCTCGTACGATGAAATTGCATAGAAATTCGCGACACTTACAGGGTGGTCTTAAATATCACATTTTACTGCGTGTGACTACTTTGACAAATAACACGCTTTCATTGCTGTTTACATGCATTTCAATTTCTTCAGTCCCTGATGGTATCCAGAGTAAGCTTAGAGAAACACAAGGATCTGCGATCAAGCGCCGGAATTTGTTTGCTCTTCTAAAAGTTTGCTACCTTTTAACAACTGAGCTTAACAGTGATAAGGTAGCTATTAGTACGTCTTGTCTCTTTATATGATGCCTTTCGTTTCATTTTTCAGGAGTTAACAACGCCATGACGTCATTATGTAAACGGCGGTCACGTGAGATATGCAGTCGTGAGATTTTAGCACTCGCTCCGTGTCTTGCTTTTCGTTTGCCATCATTCTACTTGTGTTACCCGACGCAGCAACGTAATAGACGACCGAGCTAGTGCACGCAAATATCTAAACGTTGCTATGTTCAGCTGCCATGTGACCACTTTATGCATCGTTACGTCAAGGCACATCACTCGGCTAACAAACGAAACATACATTTGTTAGGACAGCCAAAACATTTCACTGTTTGCCGTGTTGGTTACTATTTTTGAGTGCGTAACACTTTGGCGGTCCGGCTTGTCGTCCACCCACCGTCTCGTGTAGCATGGTCACGTAGTGGTCAATACAGTCACTACAGGCCTAAAAAAAGACTAACGATGCTCAAAACCGGTGAATAATAAACAAACAGTGGGTGGATGGAAGAACTTTATTGCATTTTGGAAGAACTTTATTGATAAACAAACAAGGTCTGAAATAATGTAAACTCAGTTTAAGGAAACTTTTGGGCCCGTGGCCAACACGAGGCTTACAGAAGTGTGCTTTAAAAGCGTTGAAATTTTTTCTTGAAGAGAGTGGCATCCTTGGCCATTACTAGCGCATTTAAGCTTTGCTTTGTATTAACGGCAGAGTGTATATTTATGTGTGTTGACTATTTTTGTCTTGGATATGTTATGCAACATTGCCGTTTTTTTAACATCACCGTGTGTACACATGTATGTGATTGTTGAATATGTCGTTTTGACTGTTATGTTATGTCTTGACTGTTACGCTAAGTTGTATATAGTATGTACTACGGGTTAATTGTGATTAGAAATTTGGACCCTATGTACTTTATGTTTATGAACCCTATGTACTCCAAGAGCTAAGGAGTAGCCGGCGCCTTATTTGTGCGCCAACATCTCCTTACATCATGTCAATAAAAAAAATGTAATGTACAAAAATAAAAAAGAATTATTCGCAATATTTGCCGCAATCCCTATAAACTCTGCTGAAGCAACCCGCTGTTACCCGAGCCACACAAGAGAGGGCTCCACTACCTCAGTAAGCCCGCGATTGTCGAGGGAATCGCTGGGTTGCCCGTGCTACGCACTTTATGAGGTTTAATGGTAGTCGAACTGCATCAAGTGAGGTATTTAGAACTACACCAAAATCAACACAAGAACTGCATTAGCGCTACATTAAGTGCATGTTTTTGTTTAATATTTCTTTGAGCCCACATCTAACATTAGACGGCCGTTTTCCTGTTTCTGTTCATTGCACTGAACAGTCAGTGTCTCATGCCAGTAGAGGTATACGCGTACTTCGAATTAACCAGACTTAAATACTGTGAGTGGAGTTCAAATTTGTTTCGCGTCGTGGCTGCAGAGAGAAGTGCGGAGAATCGCTAAATCATGGTTTGAGCCCACGTGTCTGTGCGACGTGGTTTGGAAATGTGCGGAGTTTGTGAGCTCGTCCAGAGCTTGTCTACAGCTTGCCTAGGACTCGTCTCCATGTCATCTGTAAGCGACATTCGGGCTTCGCTTCGATGGTTCGCGCTCCGGGTCTTCAGTGCGCTGTGTGTATCGTAGAACTTGGATTCTTGACGGGCTTCGTAATGCTGACATTGATCCCTAGCTTCGCCGTGGTTTCGACGAAGTAGTGTCCGTGTACCTGAACGCCGGGATATCGTACAGCTGAGTGACTTGCCATGTGGAGTCTTCATCGTACGTGACAAGAGAAGCCGAAGGAAGAGTGGATGGTTAAGTGGACTGAGTTAAACTTAGTAATTCGAATACCCTGCTCTTACTCGCTGCACTTAATATGGTCGTAAAGAAACTGAGAAACACGTTTTCCTTAGTTTACATGAGAATGACTTTGAAATATGTAAGTGAGAACGACGCCCAAGCGAATAGGTGCTATCACCGTGCGCATTATCCGTCGAATGATGTCAAAACGCTTTGATTTTGAGTTGCTGGGGGCAGAGTGTCCACGATGCGTGACCTCTTGCTCCGCAGTGCATCATATTCGATTATCCAGCACATCCACAAGAGTCTTGCGGTTAGTGAACTAGTTGGTCGCACAACAACCACCGCTAACTTGGCATCTGCCTTGAAACATGAAGGCAAAGCATGTTTCCCGGGAAGTTACTATAGCGTAAACTCGGCCAGACACACATCACACCTGTCGTTCATCTCGCGGACAAAGTTTGTGGGCGGACGAATACGCCTGGGAAAACCCACAACTCTTACGAAGTTTTTCTCGGGGTAGCTGGGCGGGAATGAAATCGTGCTCGAAAACAGGCTTCACGCTGTTTAGGAGTTTCTAAGCTGCGCCGTCTTACGTAATATATATGCATAGATGCAATCCGCCCAGCAAATTCCTCGGGAGTCGCCGGGTTAAGAAGAGATTTGCTAACAGCTCGGTGAGGGTGTGGAGAAGTTTTGTGCAATCTGGAACTGCCGCGAAGAGAGCAGCAGCTCTTGCTTTCATTGCATTTTTTAAAGCCATAACCATTATCGTGAGCTCACCATTCGATCGGCCGTAACGGGCACTTTTCGATGCACCTGATTTGTAGTGAATATGTCGAGTTTGCATTGATAAACCCAAATACGGAGTAACATGCTAAGTGATTGCTTCAATATTCAATTTCTGTTCTTTCGTGATGGAAGGTTCACCCTCCAATTACAGAAAAACATTGCGGACGGTGGTGTTTCAGGTGCTTTCAATGGGTAAGTCAAGGGTAACATGGAGTAGAGCTAGAATTTTTGTGCAGCATAAAACTTGTACTGTGCTGTTTTACTTTTTTTGGAATGTATTTCAGAGTTCTGAAGCCTACTCTGCCCGCTCGCTTTCTTGGCTTTTTTTATCGTTCTTTTTCTTTCGTCACCAGATGGAAACTAAGAGAACAACGCGAATACTAAGCGAATTGAGTAAGCACTAGAAGTAACAATGCCTGATCTCTCGCCGCCTCTCATCTCTACCCATGGAGACAGCGTGTTCCTAAAGGCGGGAAATACCAATATTGAAAAGCGCACTTTTTTATCATACTAACTTGCACCGGCCGAAGAAACGTACGGCATATGGACAGCGATGGTTTGACCACTCTTGCCTATTACGCAATTAAGTGCGTGCTACTGATTTCTCATCCGTTATTAAAAACTGCGCTGAGCTATACATTGTACAGGGTCCACTGTTAAAGGGAACACTTGCGTGCAGCGCATGTTTAGGTAAGGCTTTCTTGCAAAAACACAGTGGCTTATATTTGCATACAACTACTGGTGTTTGACATTCTGCCTCTTTCTGACAGACTCGTGCAGGGAATGAACAATGTTTCCCTGTCCACTTGCTGTTAAGGGCCAGCAAAATGAAAGGTGCTCATTGGAGTGTTCCCTTTAGCAATGGACCGTACTGTACATTAAAATTGTTCAGCTCAAGGTCTTGCGAAGATGACGCATGTACTGCGTGCACACTCGTGCGAACAAACCTCGTTATGCAAACCCTCGAGGACAGATGACAAACTGCAATGCTCAGGTCGTAGAGGTTGCAAAGACAGCCAAAGCCAAGATTATTTTTTAAAGTTTTGTGTCTACTGCGCCAATGTGTATGAAATTAAGCACGGTATTCTAAGGAACATATCATCATGGGTCTCCGATGAGCTGAAGTAGTTAGCTTTAACGTTTATTCACTCTTCGTGCAGTCCGACACGAAACTTAAGCAAGCTGTATGAAAACAGGAAACAGAAAAACAACGCGCAAAAATGTGGGAACAGGCTTTTGGCTCACTCAAGTTAGGTTGAAGCCATCAAGGAACATTTACACTATACGTACTGTGTCACAACCTGCAATGTCGCACTACGTGTCCTATGAAAATTTTGCTGTGTAACCGAATGAGTGAACAGGAACAGGGCCGCGAGAACAGCGATGCCTTTCTCAATTTCTCCGCAGTGAAATGCTACCGGAGATGAGCAACCTTTTGCTGCCAACAAAAACACACACAGGACGCGGCGTATGTGTGTTCGATTTGTTTCTGGCATAAGACAGCGTTCGAGAAAGCCTCTTGGATTTCCTCTTCGTGCATTTTAGTTGTCATCGCACGAGACATGCCATCGCTCCTGCTTGCCACAGATATTGCCGCCCCTCCCGCAGTACTATTTTGGGCAACATCAGCCCTTACTGGGAAACCAGCGAGCCACGATGCCTCTCGCTTAGAGTGCGGCACGTGATGGAACGGTTGCAACGCCCACAGACCCGGCAATAAAAGCCTCCTGACGTCGACAGGGAGTACCCTTATCCCTGCTGAAAGTAAAGACGCAGTTTTTAGAAGAGCATGTGTATGGCGCCCCTGGCTCTATGTCTTTAGGCTGGCCGCGATTCGCGGTGATGAGGACGATCGCTATTGGTATCAGGTTCGAATCGGGACATTGAGAAGTAGCCACGTACTTAGCCTGTTCATTTTTTTTTTATTATGAGCTGTTGTTCAACTGTTTCAGTATGGCGTCTTGGCTGTGTCTTTTCATGTCTCCCTCTTTCTTTATAGAAACCTCTATTTTAAATGCGAAGCATTTCTTAGCGAACATCAAGCACTTTGGCCGTTTCTATCTACGTATCTATCTATCTATCTATCTAGCCGCCTACGTCTGGGCGCTCTCCTGGTCGTCTCCAGAACTTCTAATATACCAAAATTGGCATAGCAGGGGATCAGAGTGTGACGAACACAATTCACTGGTCATTACATGAATAACGCAAAATACCTGTCTCGTACGTCATGAAACCCTTTCTCTTAGTCACGTGTGGCACATACCCGTAAACCAGAGGTAATGTTATGCGGGTATGTGCCACAGGTGATACAGAGTCACAACCAACACAGTAACCGGCGAACACGCACATTGACACTGCAAGGAAAGTTATAATAATAGTAATAATAATTGTTGGGGTTTTATGTCCGAAAACCAACGGGTATTCTTCAACGTGTACCGATATCGCACAGAACACGGGCATATAGCATTTGGCCTCCATCTAATTGCGACCGCCGCCGCCGGGATCGAACCCGCGACCTTCGGGTCAGCAGTCGAGCGCCTTAACCCCTACACCACCGCGGCGGATGCAAGAGAAGTGAAGAAACTGAAGACAGAACACCCCTGGAAGACGCTCAACTATCATCCACTTGTCCACGTGGTCCGCAACGTGGACCAAGTGGATTACGCAAAAACCGGCGTGAGTGCTTCCTACAATAAATCTGCTGAGAGAACCAGGCCTCTCATTGTTACCGGTGACTTCAACATTGATTTATCAAGACTCAACAACGCTTGGTCCTTATACTGCGTTAAAGACGGATTGGATGTGGAGAGGGCATCAAAAGACATCGCTGCCACGTCCACGACAGAAGGCATCATACATCATTTCATCGTAAGAGGCGTCCATGATTTCCACAAGCTCCACCATACCTCGCACTTCACTACACTTAGAATCCTCATAGCAGCGATCACGAACGGATCCGATTAACAGGTCCGGTCCAGCTGCTGGTCCTCAGTGGTCACGGTGATGATGACCTTGTTCAAGAACTGTCAAGAACCCCTTATACGCATACACACGGGTACGCGAAACGTGCGCGCGTTCTCCGACACAACGGACGCGTATAAGCATAACAACTGTAATTGTGACTGTGACGTACGTGCAGTGCGCGTGCCACTGGGCTGTGTATATATGTCGGGAAACTTTCCTGAATGAAGCTTAGTTGCGAGTAAGGCCTGTCCTGTGCATCCGCGTTCTTTCTTTGTCCTGTTCAGATTCGCGCTATAAAGCATTGAAGAATATAAGCACTACATATCAGCTTACCGCGTGTGGTGTTGGTAACACCCATGTTGATGTTGCCATCGTTACGCAACTGTAAAGAACTGGTTATATAATAATAATATAGTAAATATGCGACTCTTCAACATATGTGTGCGTATGCCACTTCTATATTTCTCTAGCGTCATTCCGTAACGTTTCGCTCAATGTGAAAAATTACACCACAGTCATCATCCCGCGCATGCTTCGCATAACATCGATTCCCAAGGTACGTGGAATCTGTCAAATTTTTTATCATGTGCTTTCATTTTCACTTCCAGCTATCCTTGTTCTATTAAAACATACCACGGTTTTCCTTCCGCGAGTACTATAAACTGATGTTGCTTGTCTCGACCGCTGGGGTGTTAAAGCCTCTAAATGGTGGATAATTCCTACGGGTAATTCTGAAGAGAATATTGTCACGTGGGTGTGACGTGGATGAAGGAAGCAGACGGCGGGTTCAGTATGACAATCTTTAGATGGGCGAACGTGTGCCCGGTGAACGAGAAGTCAAACTACACGCGATACACGCTTGCACTGATAGCGGTGAACAGAGCGTCGTTCGTCGATAATCTGATGTGCAGTAAGGTGCGTCGGCATTTATACATGTGGCATCAAACATTTGGGTTTTATTGCTGGTCGCCTCATGAGTTGCAGGATAAACTCGACTGTTCCTATTTGCGCTCTCAAGCCTATAAGAAAATTCCAAAGCAATCTGGAAGGTTCCCATACATTAGGGCGCGGCTTGAGCAACAGACTAGCTACACAAAAGTAACAAAAAAGCACGTGGCATTATCTTCTGTTGTAGGAGTTTTGCTCATGATCTTCCGTGCTGCTTAGAATGGCTGGTTAGCGCTGACGAAATGGGTCAGGGTAGACTGTAATAGGAAACGAATGAGCCGGTCGTGGTTGTGTTGGTTTTTCCTCCGACCTAATGGATATAGGCTGCAGTGTCCGCTTGCGAGGGCCCAGACTTCCGCTGGATCCCACCACCTCCATCAACTGTCGAGAGTGGTGATTCGGCCCGTTGATTGGTAGCGATAATAGTATTACTGGCACGCAGGTTTCACGAACGAGCACGTAAACAAAGCACGCCCACCGCCTTCAAATGCCAGCGTCAAGTTGCGGCGCCGACCCTTGCGTTCGACCGAGGGCGCGCTAGAAAACAACCATCACAACTCGCCGACAACAGACGCTTCTGGAAAGCCGCCAAATCGAGCGCTGCCACAAAGTTTGTAATAATCCCGAAATCGAGGCAAGAAGCAATCACACGCAAGAATAACCTGAACGGACGCCAGACGAACTCACGAGAACGCTCTCACCCTTTCCCTAGCTTATCCTGTACTGTGAACGGGTGAGCCATATCGAAGATTCTGGAACCCGGGCCCAAACCAATATAAGCGTACGGAGGAGAGACACGGTGAGTAAAATGAAGGAGTCGGTGAAACAGTCAAGGGAAGATGAGGTAAGTCAGCCAGTCGGCCAGGCAGTGGCGCCGAGAAGAGACACGTAACCAGCGAACTGCGGAAGGAACATTTCCGGACACCGCTTCAGACAGCGAGATCTAACGCGCGCCCGCGTTTCCGGGCGAAGTATCTTCGATAAATGCCGCAATATCATGCCATGGACCAAACCGTCCGCAAGCATGGTGAACATGAAATGACCTTTAGTCTTTTTGAATATTCTTTAATGCATGAACTTGCATTTGTTGCGCATTTCAATGAATTGTTCACGATCTTTGCTAAATCCATCAGAGTTTCATTGTGATATAGCCAACCAAGTGTACATCGACGTAGAAAATTTGTTATTAGCTGAACTAAGAATTTACACCTTTTCATGTTTTGTCAACTCTTTGCTCTGACTCGGTCTTTGACCACAACCGCACCAAAGAACCTACTCTTAAGTTGTATCTACTATCGCGGGGTGTTTGAGCACATCGATGCGTCGGTCCTTGTAATCTGTCCTTCGACTGCGTCCCATTCACGGGGTGTGAAACTATGACCCAGCAAAGAAGACGACCAGGATACAAACCACGCGAGGGCTGCAGGGCTTCTAAGCATGCCGATCCCGTTCCCTTACACCTGCCATTCCACTGTAATGGGCTGCGTAGTTTGCGGATTTTTGTTGCAGCTAAGCTCGCAACGTTGTGAATATTTCCTCTGGTATGCTTGTGTCCTAAGGCAGGGCGGTGGCGTTTTAGGTGCTAAGTATCCACCTTCTTTTTATGCCCTTCCGATTTGATTCTTTTTGCCTCTATCTCTATGGTCTTTGTTCCCACCGTAGTTGTCGAGTGGTTATGGTGCTCGACTGCTGACCCGAAGGTCGCGGGATCGAATCATGGCCGTGGCGGCTGCTTTTTGATGGAGGCGAAATGCTCGATGCCCGTGCACTTAGACTGAGGTACGCGTTAAAGAACCTCAGGTAGTCGAAATTTAGGAAGCCCTACACTATGACATCCATCATAATTATATCCTGGTTTTGAGACCTAAAAACTCCAACAACTATATTATTATTACATTATGCTTCTTCAATTGCGGTGATAAACGAGAATGACAGCAACCTGGCACCTTTTTTGGCATTAAAATGAATGGAAGAGCACAATTTGAGCAAGGTACATTTGAAAGGATAAAACAGCGCTGCAATGACACATCTGCCAACACGCTGGAGCGGCCGCAATCTGATTACTACGCGAATTGATTATTTTAAGAACAATGTATTCTGCTTTCTCTTCGCAATCGTGTACATAAAAAAGTGGATGGACCATTTCTACTTCTCAAATCAACCGGTATATTTACTGAGCAACATCACACGCACCAGAGATTCCGTGATAAAGCTAAAACACAAGGGGAGGGTTAAGGGGAGCGCTCCCCTTAACCCCCCCTTGTGTTTTTTTTGCGCCAAATAGCCACATCCGTGGCTTCTGAAAGAAGCCACGGATGTGGCTATTTGGCGCAAAAGATGGCTCAACAACAACATGACATACACTGGTATTGGATATGCGGTCATAGAAAGCGTCGACATTTGAGGAGAGAAATCGCACGGTGTGCGCTTTCTAGAGAATCTGTAACCTACAGCTCTGCTCATGCCTACAGTATCACGCAGTGCAATCGCAGGAGGTCAAAAATGATTCTGGAGCCTACTACAAAACCTAAAGACAACAGGTTGTACATTTAGGGGCAATGTTTTTTTTTTTATTGCATGTTTTGCTAGCCTGCACTGTCGGAGGGAATAAAGAGCAGAAAGAGGTATATAATAAAGAGGAGAGATAGAATCATTCGCGCATTTGGAAGAACACATCAAGTCTGCAGGCGGCCGCAGAGACCTGTCGACATTAAGTATTTCAGTAGCGCCTTTCTTGCCTTCTGCACCATCGAGGCACGTATTCATGGTCCGAGATTCTTGGCTGCTGAAAATAGACTTGAGTCCACTTGATTTAGAATAATCCGACACAAAGAAGAATCATCCCGATTGAGAATCATATGACACAAAGGATGAAACATCCTTTGTGTCGTTTTTCAGTGTCCAGAAGGTTGAAAGTGGGGCTAATTCCAATGAGTCATGCATGTCAAAAGTGAGCAGTGGCTAAAAATAATATCGCCTTGATAAGAATGGTTAAAAATTCTTAATTAGTGAGGCTCCCTGGTTTTCGTTGCGTGCCTACCACATCAGATTGATGTTGGATAGCTATAAACGCTTGAAAGGAATCTCTTGAATTACCTGTGATTCCAGACGTCGAGCACCTGGGATCCCCTCCTTCTCGTCCACGGTCGTGCGATGGCCTCGGGTGGGGCAGCTTCGAGGTCTTTGCGTAACATGCCAGGGTTTACTGATTGGCCCCGTTGCCCCTCAAAATATGGCGCACTAAAGGTCAACGCTGAGGCATAGCATGTTCCACGCCCACTGTCATGGCCTTGAGTCATGCTACTCGCTAACACTTCAAGAATTAGTTCCGACAGAGGCGCAGGATTCCCATTTGCCACAGAGTGAAGGTGGCGAGGAGGAGCCATACTAACTTCTAAGTTAGCATATTTACGCAGGTACATTAAATAAATACGTCATTTTTATGATCTAACTAATTTTGCAAGCGTATGCACGCACTGCTCATTCCAGCAGTGTACTTACTACATGTTAAAAACAAAGCTGGTAATCGGGACTGCTAAGCCATGCGGCCTTAGAAGGCGGGGGGTGGGACAAGTTGAAGGACGGCCGATAAATGCACCCGTGCCTCACCCACCAAGCGTAACTTGCTAGGGATGCCGCTGATTTCCAACAGACGTACGTGTGTAAGTAAGCGGTTACAAAATCGCACACACACAAACACGTATAATGGTGCGGGTCCCACTGCAAGAAGACACTGCATAGCTCTGTCGCCCGACAGCTTAATGTCATTCAGGCACCCAGCCTTTTCTCCTATCAAGGTTGAGGTCTCGCGTCACGCTAACGTATGGATCCCATTTCGGTCCTCCCTGTTGGGCCATTAGCCGCAGTCGTGTTTCATTGATCGCTCCCAAGGGTGGACCATTACGCTTATACTAGCGCAGATATGTCGCGCACGATTCCACGTTTCTTTTGAGGTCTTAATCTGGCTCGTCGTCTAACGTTCTAACCCTCATTAAAACTGACGGCGATGTTGCCTGTGTTTATGAGTTATGTCAGCTCTAGATACTGCTAACTTTCTCTGCGCTGGCAAATGTGCGCATGACAAGCGTGAGCGGTACATGATAATCATTCGAAAGAAAAAGTTACCATGGATTGTTCATACCTTCACTAAACGTTTCTCCTCATTGGACTGGGGAAAATAAATATTATAGCCTAATTTGGGAAAAGCATCGTATCACGGAACACAAAAGCAGAAGCAAAAGTATATAAACTAACAGAATCCAAATGCAGCCTCGGTGCATGACTTGTCCATTTTGTTAACACACAGCTGTGGCATATCCTGTCTGTCTCTTTTCCACCGCGGAATAGAATAAGGGCGATCCATAAACCCATGCACCCGAACACTATGCCAGTGAGTTGCTCTCGGGAGTTGTTCTTGTCAGCGCGTAATATCACATCGATCTTTATTACTAACGCTACGGTTTGCTATTGTTGCACCGCCAGAGAACTGGCGATGGTGACGGTGCCAACGCCGTAAGACCATGAATTTTGCAATCAGAACCACCAGCTAGGAAATAAGGGGGATGGTACATTGTTTGTTCTTTCGTCACATCTTAGCGCAACTACCTAAGGCAGTACCTCTTGCAATGATCTGTTAGCGAAACTGCCTAAGGCTGTACTCACTGCAATGATGTGCTAGAAGAAAACCAGGTAAACGGGTGGGCATTTTAACTGAACACTAGCACTTGGGCATGAATCCTTTGTGGCAATCCTTGCCAAGCGTTTGCAAGCCACAACAGTAAATCCACAAAATGTTTATTACTGTTTATTTCAGAAGTGAAGCAGAATACAGAGTGCCTGTGTAATGAGCGCACTCTTCCAGAGAGAAGTAAAGGTGACTTTCAGTGGCGCTTCTACACCAGCTTCGGGTTATCAAGCTGAAAAAATCCGCTACTCCGCCGCACTTTGACCAGGAATTCGTGGCGGCATTCCAGCAAACCATGCCAAAGCTTAGACCACTGTTTTCAAGAATCAATCAATCAATTAATCGATCAATCAATCAATCAATCAATCAATCAATCAATCAATCAATCAATCAATCGATAAATAAATAAATAAATAAATAAATAAATAAATAAAAGGGGATCATGAGGACACCCAGATGTAGGCGGCTAGATAGATAGATAGATAGATAGATAGATAGATAGATAGATAGATAGATAGATAGATAGATAGATAGATAGATAGATAGATAGATAGATAGATAGATAGATAGATAGATAGATAGATAGATAGATAGATAGATAGATATAAACGCTCAAAGTGCCAAAGGTTTGCTAAGAAATGCTTCGCATTTAATAAATATCTTAGTAGTGAGCACAGGCGATGGTTACACTTTACGCTTCCGTTTCAGGGACAGTGATAAGTTGTCATTCAGGAGTTGGGAATGCCTACTGCATGCGCGCAACCCTATCCTTTTTTTCTTCGGTGAATTTCCCTTGCTCTCATGTTAGTGACTAGGCGAGAGATACATCCTATTGTGCATATATTATGGTCCGGTCGTCAATTGCCATGGCTGGCTCTTTCGTGTGGCCACCTAACATTATATTTGTCTTCTGCGCTACTTTGACAGCTTCTCGGTAATGTTGTTCAGTCACTTTTTGCAACTCGTCGCCATCATTGCTGAAGAGACAATATCTTCTACAAACAGTAAGTTGCTGAGATATTCTCCGTTATTTATTTCAATTTATTCCGAATCTAGTCAAATAATTAGTTAATAATACACTGTAGACCTTGCATATCTCTTTGCCTGAATCCGCTCTCGAACGTAGTTTTTTCTGATTTTCTTGACAATAAGCAGGGTAGCTGTGGCATATATTAGATGATAGTCATGGTGTTCACATATGCTTCAAGTATACCTTGAAGATGCAATCGCTTTAAAACTGCAGGTATTTCTACTTAGACAAATACATTTTTGTTGTCGGTCAATGGGGTTACTTCACTTGAGTCCTTGTTTCCTATAAAACGGTTGTTGAATTTTATTTACTGTTATTTTTGTCTTGAGGGGTCTGGTTCATTGGTCGGGGCATAGTCGGCGAAAAAAGGTTTACGAATGAACAGAGAACAGTACTGAAATGCTTCAGAGATGCCAGAGGATTCAAATCAAATCAAATCACATCATAATGAGTTTATTAGGACGTGTATAAAAAAATGCGTACGTAATATTTGGCCAATATCCTACGTGGCTAGTAGCTGGTCCAATGGAGAAAATACATAAAAGTTAGCAACGCACATGATTGGTCATGGAAATGATTGGTTTTATACATATGAAAGTTTCAGTGATGTACAATCTACTTATGGAAAGGTGATTACAATTCACTAGACAAGAAAAAGCGTTTACAAGAAAGGTTGTAGTTACGTTGAAGGTTGAAGGATTCCTTTGGATATGGCAGAATCCTACATGTTGTGTGAGCATTTGTCCCCAAATTATTTGCACTTAATTAGAAAATCACGTGAACATGTAGCCGCACTAGGGCTCGGTCCGGGTAACTGCCGTATACGAGTACACGTATGCCTAGACAATCGCGTTGGCGAAGTCGATTGAGCAAGCGTGCAGCTGCGTACACTTGAGACAGCTTAATCGCTTTTCAAGTCAAACGCATTTCTCGTCTCTTGAAGCTTTATCATTCCTCACTTCCGGGCCGCGAATTGCAATTGATAGCGGGCAGCACGACAACGCTGATGCGAACCGCAGTGACTCAAATAGTCAGTGAATAGCAGTGAATATTTTTAAAATTTTAATTCTACCATAAAACGACAGATGAACAACATTCCTTTAGGTACGAGGTATGCGGTATAAAAATGTGGCGATGTTCTGTCTGTTTGAGAAGTGTAAAAAAGAAAGAATAAACGACACAAGCGTCTCATTTTGCCCCAACCGGTGGGGCAGAATGGGGCGCAGTGTGGGGAAAGATTAGGTAGGGCCACGAAATTTAACGGGGTACTGACACGAATATTTTCTGTTGTTTTTCTTTGTGTGAAATGACCCAGGCACCACACAACGTCGGGCCGATATTGGTTTTACGGCGGCTGTGCGCGGCCCCACCTCGGGCCAACATTGCCAGCCTGGCGCCGATATCGGCGGAGCCACTGAGTTTCGCCGGCAAAATAGGGCCGATTTTGCCGCCTTTCAGCCGATGTCGGGCTTCCACCGGCAACATTGGGCCGAGTCTCCCGGCGTTCTGCCGTCTTTCCGCCGATATCGGCTTGGCCGATTTCTTTCACCGGCAACATTGGGCCGAGTTTGCCGGCGTTTTGCTGTTCTTCCGCCGATATCGGCTTAGCCGATGGCTTTCACCGGCAACATAGGGCCGAGTTAGCCGCCGTCTTGCCGCACTTTCGCCGACATCGGCCGAGCCGATGGTTTTCACCGGCAACATTGGGCCGAGCATGCCGTCATTCTGCCGTGCTTCAGCTGACATCGGCGGAGCCGATGGCTTATCGACGATGTTGGAACTGTCTTGTCTCCCTTCAGACAGTTTTCATGCCCTGTGGAGAACGTCCTCCTGCGTCGCGGCGCTCCAAAAGTCCTCGTCACCGACAGAGGAACGGCTTTTACGGCAGAGCTAACGCAAACCATCTTGAAATAGAGCCACACAAGTCACCGACGCACATCACCCGCAGGCGAATGGCCTTACCGAGCGGCTAAATGAAACCCTCGCCGACATGCTGGCAATGTACTGTACGTCGAACACATGACATGGGACGCCATAATATCTTCCGCACATAACATGAAGTTAACACGGCAGTGTAAGAAACGGCGCACATATGACGCCGTTCAAACTAGTTCACGGAAGCCCCTCAACGACGCTGGACGCCGTGTTGCCGGACGTCAGTGGTGAGAATAACCTCGACGTTGCACTCTATACCTTCAGCCCGCCGAAGAAGCCCGGCAGCTCGCCCGCCTAGGATACAATCGTAATGCAATAGAGCATTAGGCGCTTGAATATGTGTAGCTTAAGCTGCAGAATGCCGCTACATGAATTGCTGTACTAGCACAAATAACAAAGTTCAAATATTGTACCGTGCTAATGCCACACGTACGACTCGGGGCGCGAAGTATCGCCGACTGAATAGCTTGCATTTTCTTATTAGTTTCTGCTATGACAATGGCTAGCAACTATCACTAGCACAGTCACTTTTCTACCAAAAAAAAAAGGTGGTCTTTAGAAGAATAACTGACTCAAATTAGATGGCCACTTCGTTGACCAGTTGTTCAACGCTATCAAAAATGTTGAAACGTTATAACACATACCATTAACTTCATGGGCCAAATTCGAAGTACTTCTGTTTTGTAAATGTTTTTGCCACTGGTCGGCCGACTTCACTAATGTATCCAGCATCAAAATTCACCCAAACATTCCCGCACGAATGCTTTTAGCGGAAGAAGTTTTATGTGAATACTAATTCTGTGCATAAATCGAGCCTGTCATCATATTTATAGCCCTATATCCTTTCAGCCGCTGAATGTGTGGCGCGAGCGCTCATATACTACACGGACAGTTTCCGATCTCTGTGTTTACACATATTTATTCACGCGCGTGTTTGGGTCAAGCGTAACAAGCGCATTTGCTTCAGTGATGTCACATAATTTTACTTTGTGAAAATAGTAAAAAGCTCAGCAAGGCGTGTTGCTGAGCTAGTTGGTTCATTACTTGAGAAAAATAGGTATGGTGCAAAAAAGACCGGGCGAAGTGAAGACACGTTTTGTCGTTTGAATGTTTCCAAATCAACTAGCCAGCTCACTATCTTTAACGAACTGACAAACACGTGTTTGCCACATGTTTGTCAGTTCGTATTTGCACTTAGTTGCCGTCCATTTTGTGACATACATATCTTTTTCAAGTAAAAATCTCGCTCAATGATTGCTTCCCTTGTTCTTTCAAAAACAGTGGCATAAAATTAATATTATGGCACGTGAAATACGATGAAAAATGCGGCTCCAACGTGGTGTACGCAAAGTTTTCATGTAGCGACATGTGGCAAAAAGTGGTGCTTTGAAAATTCGACGAACGCCTTTCTCAAACGGCATGCCCATAGACATGCTGGGGGGACCGCACACCATTGAGGTAGGCTGAGCCGTGCTTTCAAGAAGGGAGACTTCGCATTTTTTTTCTCGTCTTCTTCAACCTCTACCCCCCCCCCTCCCTTCCTTCCCCTCGTTGAGCGTCATTGTCGCGAAACTCGCTTGACCAGGCAGGGTAGGGTAGCCGTAGCTGCGGGAGCTGCGGGAGCAGGTTTTTTTCACTCCGACCAGCAGAATTCTTCAAGAAGTGCGGTGTGTGGATATGTGTGGTGAAAAGTCAAAATCGTGCACGAGACGGATACGCGGCAGAATTCCGGCATTGTTTTCGGCAGAGATCACCGCAGCGAGAAACCAGTGGCCCCCTGCTTCCATGTTGAACTCGCTCACCTCATATAAGGCCACGTGTTCACTACTGTTACGTGTCATCAGATCTTTGTTCTCTTCTTATCGCGTATTTTCTATTGACCATCGTGTTTTGTGTATTCTGATATGGTGCGCTTGCATTTTTTATTCGCTCGTCTTTTTAGCGATCCAACGGGCACACGTGAGTGGTTTTTATGCACGATTCCTTTCTGTTACAATCTTACCTTTAGATTAGGAATGCGTGCGTGTCTATCTTGTTTAGATGTAGAGTTCATGGGATCTTGTGGTACCGCTCGCAATGTTTTTCGCGTCGCGTGCAGCAGTTTATCCGTCTTTTTGGCCCTTAAGTTATCACTGAAAAAATTGCAATTCCCGCTTAAAGGATAACGCTAATTTAATTGCCAGTCATGTGTTGCGAATGCCTTCCGTTCCTTGGTGAAATTAATAAACGTGTGGGGGGGGGGGAGGGGGTTCCCCTCTGCTCGTAATTAGCTCACGCGTATACACAATCTTCCAGTCTAGTTGCCACTCTTACTCTCGCTTTTTCGGCAAGCCGCCTAACATTATCTTTATTTTCTTCGGGTCCGTCTGTAATCCTACTTTAATGCTGCCTTCGTTTACATCTCCAGAATTTTTTTCGTGATTCGGCACCGTCGTTACTGAAAAGCGCGATATCGTCCGCAAAACGCAAGTAGCTAAGATATTCTTCGTTAATCCTTATTCCTATTATTGCCCGTTCTAGTTCTTTCAATATTTATAGTGAATGTGCCGCGCATAACGTTAACGTTAAAGAGATTAACTCTTCGCATAGGCGTGCGCACAGTGGGGCAGGGGGGCGGCCGGCCACCGTAGTCACCTAAGAAGAAGTGGGCGCAAGGTCTGCCAAACACATTGACTTAATAGGGGGGGGGGGCGCCGCGATGAACCTTCGCCCCCCCCTCTGAAGGGGAACCCTGCTCACGCCTATGATTTTGTGCCTGACCCCATTCTCGATTAGGATTGTCCTGCTTTTTTTGAGGAATACGGTGGTACGGTATTTATAGATGTTTAGATATTCCTTTATGGCATAATTATTCCAGGAACTGCTGGCGTGTGTTCATATCTGTGAATAAATTTGTGTTTATCACCTTGCAAATGTGTTGCTCCTTAATTTCTCAGACGCATGCGTAGTTGGTGCAGCAGGCCTTTCATCAATTTAGTTGTGTTAGAGACAATATTGGCTTTCGTTCTCGGCCTTGCACGGTTCGACAGAATTGTGGGTCTTAATCGCACACTAAGACATCAGTGGAGCAGTCGTTCTAATTAGGAAGCATTTTTCGAATATGGCACCAAAGGTAGTCGATGAAAGCCGTTGGGCCGCGAATAGTCTGTTTTAGAGCTGCTGACTTACAGTACAGTAACCACAGTAATACCGAACTGCCGTGGTCGGCACGCAGCCATTTTACTTTATAACACGTGTATCAGCCTGCCTGATCGAGTTACTTTACGCATCGAGCAACTACCGCCGGTGTCGCCATATAAACTAGCTACGTGCAGACCACGACGGTACAGTATTAACTTCACGCACGGTAAGCCACCACTGCTAAAACATAATAACGGGTGTAAACGGTCACGCCAGCGGCTACCCGACGTCGGCGGGGCCGACACCACGCCAGGATCGGCTAGCATACATAGGCCCAATGACGGCTTGCCATCATCGGCTGAATAACGGCAGGCCCGTCTCGGACCGACGCTGGCTAGCCCACGTCGGCCCGAAGCCGGCAAGCTCGCATCGGCCCAACGGCGGCTAGCCGACGTCGGGCCGATGCGGGTGAAAGTAGCGCGAGCGTGATTTGCCGACGTGGGGCCAATATTGCTGCCGTCATTGGCCGACGTTGGGCCAAGATCGGTCCAATGGCGGCGTGCTGCCTGGGGAAAGGTCAAGCACTCCAGAGCATAGAAAAGATAGTGCTAAGCGCGAGTGCGCCATGAAAAAGTGATTGCAGCATGTTTTCAAAAGCTAGTTTCGGTTCCTACTGTAGCCTGACGTCACAACACAACACGGTTGGTGACACATAAGCAGCCATTTTGGAAGTTTTGATGACGCACAAGCGGCCATCTTGAAAGTTTTGGTACCTAACGTCATCACAACTAGCCATACAGCTGTGTGAAGTCACCAGAATTTGTACTGTAGCCTGACGTCAATCTAGCGTCGATTTCAGTAGGTGCACCATGAAAAAAATTGATTTTATTATCAAAATAAAATATCTTATCAACATTTGCTGAGCTTCACACTTGCTCAGAGCCATCTCTGCATACAGGAGATTTGTATGGCAGAGTGAACTCGCCTTCGAAGAAAGGTGTCAGTACCCCTTTAAAACATTGTAGTAGAAGCACTGCAAATAATCTGTGAACACCCGTTGAAAGTTCGTGTACCTATCGTTTACATTGCGTGTACTGAACCCAAACAGAGCACGGCACCTGTGGTACTCCACAGATGCTTCGAGATCAAGCACCGCTAGACTTTCTTTGAGCAGCTCGATGAACAGCTTTCTTGCGCGCCAGGCAAGACTCGTCCTTTCGATTCCGGCACGCATTTGTGAAGGGCTTTGCCATTAAATCATTTTCATCTCCTGACGCGTCCCTTGGCGAAAATCTTTTGGGACACTGAAAACCTTGCAGAGCACCAGTGGAGAATGATGATGACGACTAGGCTCCGAGGAATACGCCTGCGGTGGCGCTCCCAACAGGCTATAATTTTCAGACACTTAGCATGTGCCACTACACTCTTTCATGCAGTGAACAGCAGATGCTTTACATATAATAGGCAGTTGGATAAGTTGGCACGCCATTCAAAAAATAATAGGGAGTCAGCACTTGTCGCGTCGTTTCTTATTCTCCCTTGTCGTCTACGCTGTTTACAATATTCATAGAACTTCCCTTGAAGGATTTGCGATGAAAAAGCCGTAAACAGGGGGTGGGGCTCAAGCCAACGTTTCGACAAGTGGACTTGTCTTATTCAAGGCTCGAACTGATTTCTTTAGCTATCGTGTGTATATGCTTCGTGCCCTCTCCACCACAAGGGAGAAGGGGAGGACACCTAGTAGAGTAGATGTGGGGGAGGGAGAGACCACCGTGACGAACTGTGTGAGTCATAAGGAAGGCGCAAAGAAAACGGTGGGGGGAGAGAAGGGAGGGTACACGTTTCGCTGAATGATTGTCAGTTGAAGCACGTGGCATTTTAACAATAGTAGGTTCGAAATTTCTAGAAGAAGGGCTTAACTATCATTGGGTTTCGTTGCGTATGTGCCATACCGAATAGATTCAAGAGCCCCCTTAAAAACGGTAATACCTGCTGGATGGAGTGTATTAAACTTGTGGATAAGGTATGACTCTGTATATTTTATGTCTCTTCAGTCTCTTCTTTCACTACAGTCAAACTTCCGGTCCCCAAGGATGGAATATATCTGTTTCTATCAGTTCTGCCTTCGTCCAGTATTCACGCCACCATGGACAAGATTTGCCAATCTCATGTGCTCATGCGAGCATCCGACTGAGATAATACTTAGCAGCGGAGATAAAGGCACTGCTTCTTTTCCATCTATTTACAATGCTTCATTTGAACTACTCCCCGCCACGGTGGTCTAGTGGTTATGGCGCTCGACTGCGGACCCGAAGGTCGCGGGATCGAATCCCGGCCGCGGCGGCTGCATTTTCGATGGAGGCGAAAATGTTTGAGGCCCGTGTACTTAGGTTTAGGTGCACGTTAAAGAACCCCAGGTGGTCGAAATTTCCGGAGCCCTCCACTACGGCGTCTCTCATAATCATATCTTGGTTTTGGGACGTTAAACCCCAGATATTATTATTATCACTTGAACTACCGATCATTCCGTGATATCACATCAAAAGCAAGATCGTTAAAGATGAAAAAAAAGACAGTATACGGGGCCAGTTCATAGGGAAGAATTGATTGTCCGGCGTATTGGATTTGCCTACGTAAAATAATGACACGTAAAAACCAGCCCAAATGTTTATGTTGTCTAAAACGGGGAAGAGAACATTGCAGACTCATATCGCTCATGAGGAACGCCTATTTGGGAACGTAAAACATAAATCTACAACAGCTACAAGTCAAATACGGTCATTTTAATACAGATAAAATGTGTTCACTCGTCAACAGCATTAAAAAGACACTACTCAGTTTAGAGCAGTCATGAGTACAACGAAAATGAACTGTGGCATTGCAATGTAAAAGGAAGACAACGAAAACTACTGTAAATCACCAAGCAACGTTCTCTCATCTGCACGTATTCGCATCTGCACACAACAGTCTTGGTCACGAAACGTGTCGCCCCGCTTAAGATATTTATAAAGGTGTTATTTGCTTGCAGCTGGGGGAATGAGGCATACATACAGGTATTATGAGATGAATAGCTCCTAAGAAATGAATTCAATAAAAATTAGGCAGATCCCCCTCATTGTAGGAATCGGTTTCATGCGAAGCAGTCGAAGAATGGTTGTATGCTGCATTTCTGGCTGTGGGCCAACCGTCACGAGGTGGATCGACGTATTTTTGTAAGTGAAGTAGTTGTGTGCACATCATGGGTTTATCAGACACGTCGACAACACTAGCGTTTAACGGGTTCCACGGAAAAATGTGTAACGGGCTCCCTTACCACATTGTCAACATACGTGAGCCACTATTTTTAGAAATGAACTAATTTTACCTTTTTTCTCGTACATTCCCCATTTAAGTGCTTTATCGAAGAAATAAATTTTACCGTACTGCCGTAATGCTACTAGTTTTCACTGTTTAATATCTTCTACATTTACATTTCATGTTTGTGTAGAATATGTTTCTGGAGTGTGTTTCTTTTTCACACACACACACACACACACACACACACACACACACACACACACACACACACACATATATATATATATATATATATATATATATATATATATATATATATATATATATATATATATATATATATATATATATATATATGTACACCTCGTCATTGCCCTCGCGTGTTTTGCTTTGATGCTTTCCATGTCTGTTGACGTGTTTTTTAATCCATTTCTTTATATTATAATACTGAATTTGCTACGTCTTGTCACCCTTTCTTAGTGCTTGTTTATTACTGTCACTACCTTCCCCCCTCAGACAATGTTCCACAGATTGGAACCCGTTAGGTATTTGTATAAATTGTATATAAATAAATAAACCTCAGGTCTGACATAACAACACCACTCACGTTAGAGCAAAGACGTCAATTTCGTCGAAACGAAGTGCACATTACGATGCGAATATGCAAATGTCATATGTAACTTTCGTTAGCGTGTTCCTCCGGTGTCGAGCAACGCTTTAATAGAGCTTGCTGAATCATAGGAATGCAAGCGTAATGTTTATTAGACTGCCATAAAAGCAGTGGTAAAATACGTGACTGCCACCCAGAATGCTTAGGTTCGATTAAAAATGGGATCCTGAGTTTTATACTGTGTATTGGTCGCGTCAACGCTGTCGATGTCGCTTTTTCTTTACGCTCTCGCGTTGAAATTACCAATGTCTGTTCTCACCGTTCCTGGGAAGATATAGACTGCCAATCACCCGTGGCGCATAGCTGCTTGCCGCAGCCCGTAATATACGGCTATGTGCCACACGCGTCTGGAGGGAAGTGTTTGACGACGTAAGCGACAGGATATTTACGTTCTTGATGTCATGACAGGACATCTATATTCGTCAAAACCTCTCACCCTCCCAAGCCAATACTGGTCTACACCAGGTTAAGGAGGCAATCACGAGAGCACCCAAACGTAGGTGGCTAGATACGTAGATAGAAACGCTCAAAGTGCCTCGGGTTCGCTAAGAAATGCTTCGCATCTAAAATCAGCAACATAATTCTCTTGCAGGAGGAGAAGGACGAAGGAAACGTGGCAACATATAACTACCAGTTTAACAGAAAAGCTAACGTGCAGCGTACACTCAACGTACAATGTTTCCACAAATTTGTAGTCCTGGACATCTTGCTACCTCTTTTACGGGCAGCAGGAAAACCAGACGGATGGATGGATGGATGAATGCGTTTAACACGCTATCGTTCAATATAGCAATAATTAAAATGCTTGCTTTTGTGCAAACTGGCAGGCTGGAAAGAGCTATGGCTCACGCCTCCTGTTCCGCTTGTTCATATTATTGTTTATTGATGTTTCATCCTATGTAGTTTCGGCGGATAGAAGCGAGGTAAGAAAAAAAGATATTCCGTGGTTTGTGTACGGCGTGGTGCTACGGCAAGCAGCATTGTTGAATATGAAAAACGACGCGACAGAGAGTGGATGTGCACTTCCTATAGAAAACTGCACTGATTTGCGCGCATCTTGTTGTAGTGCAATATATTTGTAGTGGAATTTTTGAAGCAGCAACTTACAACATGGCTGGAAGACAGTGTTATAGCATTATCACTTGCTCCAAGCATTATTTAGTGACAAGCCGACTATAGTCCTGCAGGCAGAGAGATTAAAAAGCTCCTCTAAATAACAGGCGCCGATAAAGTTAAACTTACGGAAATTTAGATGAGTCAATAAAGAATCTAAGGAACTGGTTTAAATTTAACCCCTCTGTTTACGCTTTCCTCAGCCTCGCTTCGAATCTCATTTTGCTCTGAGCTTCCGTCACTTCAAAGCCTGTCCTTCCCATATCACCCTTTACAGCCTCATTTGTCGTCTTCCCGTGAGCGCCCAACGCGAGGCGGTCCACCGTCCTTTGATTTACATCCATTCCTGATTGTACCTCTGACTTCATGCACACCACTGAGTTCCCAAATGTAAGCCCCGGGACCACCAAACCCTTCCACAACCCTCGAAGCACCTCGTACCTATTGTATC
Organism: Rhipicephalus sanguineus; assembly: GCF_013339695.2. Taxonomy (NCBI): domain Eukaryota; kingdom Metazoa; phylum Arthropoda; class Arachnida; order Ixodida; family Ixodidae; genus Rhipicephalus; species Rhipicephalus sanguineus. Next base: position 34,582 of record NW_023615831.1, on the reverse strand, counting down.
CCCATAAAGCTCTGTGCTTCATAATTGCAGCATTCCTCTTTCCCTTTGCTACCGATGCTTTCCTCTTTACCTCCATATATCTGTCCCCCTCATTTACCCATACTCCGAGGTACTTGTACTCGCTTACCCTCGGCATTTTTGGCCTTGTATTATGACCGCATGGTCTTCGTGATCATTGAATACCATCAATCTACATTATGTTGCACTAAATCCTAGTCCTAGAGCCTCACATTCCCTTCCGCATATATCTGCCAGTCGCTGTATATCATCTTGACTGTCCGCAAATAAGACAATATCGTCAGCATAAAATAGACCTGGAAGCTTCTGCTCCACCATCGTGCCGACCTGTTTGTGTGACAAATTAAATCCAATGTTGCTACCTTCTAGCGCTTTTTCCATCCTCACCATGTACAGCATGAATAACAGCGGGGACAAAGGACCTCCCTGTCTCAGCCCCTTGTTAATTTCAACGCTGTCCTTGCTACTTATTCCTTCCCATTCTATACAAACTGTATTTGTGAGACATGAGCGCCCCTATCGGTAAGGCGGGGAACCTGCCCCTGCGTGACGCTGGACACACAGGCCCAGGGAGCAGCATCGAATTAGAATAGCTCCGCTGTTAATAGATGTCGGATTGGACACAGTAATAAGAGGGCGCAGCAAAGCACCCATCTAATTATCACAGAGTCAGCATTCTAGCGAATGCAAGGATTTTATATCACCCGTGCCAGAATGCATCTCTTACTAGCCCTAATCTTTCTGTTTCTCGCATGATGGCAGTCCGTGTTTTGAGAATGTCGCAGTGAAGGTGATCTGCTGCTAAGATCCGGGAAATAAATTTGTAGAAAGTTATCAGTTCTTTTAACACGTACCACGCATGCTTTATATTAATCGTTAACTAGCCTGCCTCATTCCAATAGTGTTGTAACTTTGTACGTCTTCCTCTCTATCCTCGTCGCCTACGTGTCTACAATGTGAAATTAAGGCTTCGATTTGTGGCTAAAAGGACAGAAGAGCAGACTGATGGGCTAGTTGATAGTACGTAATCCATGCAGTAGCGCAAAGCATCACAGGACGCTGTGTCGCGTCTTGCTTTCGCCGTCCATGTGATCAATTGCGCTACTGCCTGAATTCGATTTGTTTGGTGCGTTTTAAATTACTTCAACTTTGCATCACCACTTGAAGGGCTTTCTGTAAATAATAGATTGTCGTAAATGTGTTGCGGACAATAAAATGGCCCGCTGTTAAAACCTTACCAATAGACAATTTCGTTTATTCGCCACAATTTGCCCGAGTACTGGAATTATTTCCTGTGTGAGATATGCGTCTCAAATTTGTTATTATCTGAGCTCAGGCTCCACTTTATCTTAAACTGGAGACGTTAGAGAGAACATATATTACTCAATAGTCATAGGTGTGTACACCATGTAGGTAACTGCGTAATGTATCTGCTCATGCTTCGAGCAAAAAATTGGAGCAAAACTCTGGCATGCTGCTCTACAGCAGCTTTTTGTTCTTGTCCTCACATTCGTTGCAATAGTGCATGAAATGCCAAATAAACCTATTCAAAATCCAAGCCTGCTGATAATTGCGAGTTGCGAATTATCGTGCATTCGAATAATGCAAAACCTGCCGCGGTGCATTTAAACTCGCTCCGCGCAGACGTCTTCATATTATAATATGCAGTCTGCATATTTATATGTAGCTCTTATTTGCTCAAGAAAGCCAGAGAGACATTACGCTGAAGAACTTCATAGGAAATGGTATAAACGGCGCGGTCGAGTAAGGTATGGTGCGAAAAACATTCACGAGAATTCCTGACGAGCAAATATTACAAACCCGGAAACGAGATTTTCTGGTCTCAAGCTTTCCGTCCACGTCTCACCTATTTCTGCACAACACCTGCTGTATTGAAGAGATATAGCAGTGTTCTGTTTATTTCAGGGCAGCGTCTCGATGATTTTATGTTCTATACATCAGAGAACCGTTTCTTTGGTTTTTTTTAACGGAAAGGGTTAGAGAGGGAACCGTGTCAGGAAAGGCGGCCTTCTTTGCTGTTCGCTTCTAAGATCAAGGGCTTCAATCGCAAGACATATGCAACGCCCCATTCTTTACCGTTCCTTCCCATTTCATCCTTACCCATGCGTTTTACATCTTCTATTTTTATTCGCTAGAGGGAACGCGTAGACGCTTTCTATTCAATTCGACAATCCCCTGCACTTCCATAGACAGCACCTTGCATGAAGATTCCTCGACAGCGTGCTCGAACAGGACAACAAATCTTGTTTGCTCTAGAACGACTCGAGAGCCGAGTCATACGTCGGGGTGCAATGTGTTGCTTGCAGCTGCAATAAAGGCTCTCGCCTACGGAAATAAAAAACAAAAACCTTAGTGATTGTCTCTCTGCTGACAAAAAAACAGGATCTGAATAATCGCGCAAGACGGGATAAGCAACAACAGCACTTCTACAATAGCATTTCTTCTTCTGGAGATGCTTGAAAAGGTCTCCACATCACTGCAAGGCGTAAGTCTAGGTAGTAAAGCATTATCCTACAAAGAAACACCCTGAGCGAAATTGCAGCGCGAGAGCTGAAGACTTCGATGCCGCAGCGTTGGGCGTAGCAAGCTACGCAGGCAGCTTTTTTATGGCTGTAAGAGATTCATCTGTCACTCTGCGTATTGCGAAAGTATAACGTAACACTGACAAGGAAAAAAAATTCAAGAGAGAGAAAGAAACGGCGCTTTGTTTTCTACCTTTCTACCTTTCCGTTTTCTACCTTTCCGAAAATAATGAGTCGAACTTCCCTAGTTCAATTTTTCAGGTCACAATATCATTTCGTAAAGTTTATAGAGCGCTTCAGGAAGCTTAGATTATGTTATATTCTACTGCTTAACAGTAAAACTGAGACTGAGTTACGGTACAGTGTATCGTACAAGTTAAACACGATCAAGATGCACCGAATGCTTAAGTAAAGTTTGTAGCTCATATCCACATATGAGTGAAGGCAAACAGAAAACACAAGTGTCCTTCTTCACCTGTGTCAGTGTTTCCACGCCTAACAATTTGAATCGTGAATTCCTACGAACTTATTGCGCTTCCTGTCGATTGAAGTTGCAGCGTGAAGAATGTGATCTTTTTGACAAAGACTGTAACGTGTCTCCACAAGTTCACTAGGAAGTTTGCTTTGCAAGCGCTCCTTGAAAGATCTTTTAAAAATTCTAAGTGATAAATAGATGAACACTCAAAATACGAAAGTGAATTTCTGGATATGCATAATAATATTACAGCAGAAGACAGTTCTAATCCAGCGACCTCCCTCTACGTCATAATGGGCCGCCTTCATGTAAAAAATATTATGGCTTATTGAATGATGAAGTTATTTCCCCACAAATTTTACGCAGACTGCTTTCAAGTATTAAGAGGATACTTGAAGTTAAACTGAAAAGTTCTGTGGTATAGGAGCTCTAACTTGAGCAGTGCCTATGGAGGATATAGTACTATCAGGTGGAGGGGAGAAATTATTGCTTCCTTGCAGCAGTTTTAGAACCGGCTCATAGACAACAACGTACTAATAATCTAGAATTCAGCTACTATCAGTCGCGTCCCACTAAACTAGCTATAATTGTTTACGTTGGCCTTTAAAATCTTCACCGTGGAGTGCTTAAGTAGATAACTACACCAACGACCCATGCATGCGAATCCACTAATTGAAGTTGGGATGTCTAAGACTCTGTAGTGTCAAATGATTATTGTACTGCATTGTCTTTGCCAAAGTGTTGAGGGAACAAAAAAAAAAGCTGCGCAAGCAGCTTGAGAGATCTTGGTCAGCACATACGCGCAATTACACAGCAGTAGTTGATGGGAAGAGGCAAAGAAATACAATGCATTTTACGCCGATACAAAAACCACATTGATATTAGCCATCTTCGCAGTATAAAGAAAAAAGAAAGTATTAGAAATAAAGAAAAGTATAAGAAATAAAGAAAAAAAATGGGCCAGTGACCACTTGCTCCATGCAGCACCGCAGATGTTTTGTAGAATGCACACTCCATTGTAGTCTATTATATACCCTTATCATGCGATCAAGCGTATATCGGGCATACTGGCAGGTGCTTGAACAAAATACTACCTAAGGAGCACTACTATAACGTCAACACAGCTGTTTCCGGTCATTTAGGGTTGCATTGCCGAGATTGTGGATGCCTTCTATGCTTTGAAGGTACTGTAGGGCTTAGCCGCTCATCAGGCAAGATGACTACATCAATAACCGAAGCTGCACGCATATAAAAAGAGGATGGCTCATGTGTAAACATGGCGTCACTAGCACTGACCGAGAAAAGAAAGCAGTTCATCGAAATGTATAGTTAGTCGAGTAAGCATTTACCAGTTCTTGATTTTTGCGTGTATGCTGTATATTTTATGCACGACGGCAAATAAAAAAATTGCAGTGGCTTAGCTCGGCTATGCCAGGATATAGGTAGCGTTAGCGAAGGTTCAGCTGATTATTCTTAGCTTTCCTGGTTGTTAAGCTTCTCCGCTTTTCTGCGCCGCTTAGCAGCATTTGCGCTCTGCTTCTCCATGGCTATACCACACTGGCAAACGCCAGCCAACCGGTCTGAGCCTTCCGTTTTTCTTTTCCTCCTGCTCCTCCTGCTCCCCTCTATATGTACACCCCCACTGATACGTCTGGGTATGCGCGCAAAATAATAGGCGCTATCAAGCGGCTCCGGCGCAGCGTCAGACGTCCACTGCGCAACGAAGGCGCATAGCTGGGCCAGTGGCTCCTCTACCTTTCTGTGCGTGGGCGAAGAGGAGAAGGGCAATGGGAACCGGCCGTCGGCGTTAGTGCGGCTTTTATCCGCCAGGCGCCGCCACCGGTGTACACCCGCCGTCGCTCGCGGAAACGAATGCCGTGGCTGCATTTGAAGCTGCTATATGGTTCTGTTTTCGGCTGTATTCGCGCTGTTTAAAGTATAACGAAAACTTCTCAACGGTAATCCTCACTTGTCGTTCTCGGCCTTCACAATTCCTTTTGCTGTAGATGCAGGCATCTTAAGGTAGCTATAGACGTCATTTAGGACAGTATTTAGGAAAATTAAATGAAATAACTTTTTATTAGTGAAGTTAGGCGGTTATGTCAAAAGGGAGAACTGAAGTTATTCATGCGAAGAGTCTATTGCAGCTCTGAGATTAAGAAAACGCGCCTATAGTAATACTAATTGCGAAGCCATGAAATTCTACCAAATTTAGCAGCGAAACCAAAACCGAAAGGCGGAAAAGCGCAACTGCCATATTGTTCTGCGACGTCCAGAACAAATGATCGTGATATCAACCATGAACCGACTTCGTTGTGTGGGTGTGCGGGCTGCGCTTGCAATTATAGCACGCACAGCGCACCTATGTTAACGAACGCGGAAGAATTACACCTTTTTAATCATTGTCTTGAACAATGACGTCATTCTGGTCATCTGCTTGTAATGCTCATCGGTGCTTCGGTTACGGTTTCGCCGTAGATCTGGGTTCAATTTCATTACGCCACAACAATTGTTAGAGGCCAGTTTTTGGATATCTCAAAGGTGTGATGGGTTGTTCGCATGAAGAATTTCAATTCTCTCATTCGACATAACTGCCTATAACTCCTTTAATTAAAAGTAAATAATCTGACTTTCCTAATTAGTCTTCCAAATGATGTTTTTAACCGCTTTAGGATGACTGCCTCTGCAGAAAAAGCAATTGTGAATGCATCGAGCAAATATTGCATTTTTTCTGATGTAGAGGATTTCCGGACACATTACTTGAAACACCCTGTATGGTGGGTGACACAAATGCAAGAAAACAAAGTCCAAACCTCTTGTTCTATCACCTCTAACACGATCATCGAATGAGCAGCACTACAAACGGCCTTACATGTTCATTGGTTGCCGCACTATTCTCAGCAGTCAGGTTAAACAAAAAGATTGCACGGCAGATGCATTGGTAATAGATCATTCAGTTGCCCAATCGAATATTTTGGATATGAGACATGTCGACTACGGGAACAAAAAGAGTAACGCAGATCAGGTAGATGGAAAATGCCATTGTCACCGTTCATGATATTAGAGCCCATGAAATTGGCGAAACATATTTTTAATACGTGCTGGCTTTGGTGATGATCCTATAATCTCGATAACGGCCACCTAGGCTATGCCTTCTTGCACCGCGAATACGTCTTGTCTAAATTCCTGCGATTGGGTCTGTTATGCGATGTTTTGCATGAATTCGAAATAAGCCTTCACAATGTGAGTTGCGCAATCGCAATCAATAATTCCAGTCACAACAATTCTTATTGCAGCGAGCAGTGTACTGGTAGTGTTGTTTCGCAACTCAGGCAGACTTGATCGCACAATTGGATATATCTTCGGATATTTGTTTCAGGCGATACGTACTGTCTCAGTAACATGATAAACCACACTGTAAACCACTTTACACCCGTATGGGTGTAACTTGGTGTCTATAACTCACACCCCTACACCCCAAAAAATAGGTGTACCAAGCAGGATTACACCTATACAATGGGTGTAATTTCAAACTTTCACCCAATGGGTGTAAAAGCATATTACACCCAAATGAAAAAGAGGGTGTAGGGTGTAAAAGCACATTACACCCAAACGAGAAAACGGGCGTTAGGGTGTTTATGCACAATTACACCCAAACACCCAGGCAAAAATCTCCATAATTCGAGTGGTTCGCCCCTCCCAGTTGGCTCCCATCGAAACGCTAGAAAGCTTACCCTTTAGCTAGTCCTTTCAAGGGCGCATGACCTATTATAGTGGCTCCTGCCACAGAGGGAAAATCCTGGCAGCAGCACAGATTTTATAATGCATATGAAGCACGGCATATATGGCCCTTACATATACAGTGCAATCGTGACTGAATACAAAGTTTTTACCTAAAATGTGTTGACACATATTGCAAGATGTTCACACAGTTATCCAATAGTACAAAATAAAGTCAAGCTTTATTAAACACAGAGCTCGTACCTCCGAGACAAATTCTACGGTATTCAATGACCTTTCTCGAGTGTGCGGAGCGGCATCACGTATGCCGCCAAACAAGGAGCACAAATGACATGGAGCACAAATGACCAAGGCGTTTGTGTCAAAATATGAAGCAAGGGCGTTATTTCCACTTCATAATGAGGAATTCAATTTAACATGCTTCATTGTAACACAGCCGTATAGTGCAGTATGGGTCTTAGAACAAGCTACACCCGTGCGAGTGGGGTGTAATAGATTAAACCGCCCTCGAAAAGGTAGCAGTTACAGGGAGAAGCACGAATGAACCTTCTTCCCTGTCAGCCCCCTTGGGGCACTACAGACACCTGGTCCCTTTGGGCGCACCCCAGAATGAATTTTCCCGCTGTAGTTGCCCTTCCCAAGACGGGAAATATTGGTGCCACTTCTTATAGCTGCACTTATGCAGTTGATAAAATAAGGTACCATCGTCTTAAATGGCTGCATAACATCAGTGTATGTGTTTGAAATCAACTGGAACACACAAGGTACGGTGTGGTCGTTCTTCTGTTAAGGAAATAGTTCAGAAATGTGCAATCCCTTGATGAGAAAGTGGATTGATAAAGTTTCAAAATTCCAGCAGTGCCCGCACCATTGTGCCTGTTGTCGACTTTCTTAGTAGGGTAAACACTGCCATCACACAGCTGTAGCTGATACACGAGCAGGGTATCAATGCTCCGTGACAACTCACGCAACATTATAAGGACTCAGAACGTCGTGTTCCACAGCAGGCCTCCATATTATCTCTTTTCTGGGAAAGTACATGAGTGAAGTAGAAAACTGTGCACATTGCTGGAATTATGAAATATTTCCCACTTTCTCAAGAGCAATAGATTGTGGCTCCAACACAAAAAAGTGAGCAATCGGGCCATGACGCGCACGTCGCAGGGCATGCTAAATGCGGTAATATGCAGGAAATGCATGGGAATAGGGACGTTATGACAACGACAGCACTGCAGAAGCATTACCTACATAACAAAAGTGGAATCAAGTTTTACACGGGCAAGTTCAGAGAAATTTAAAGATTATCCCTTTCCAAGCAAAGACAACAGAACCATTGGTAATTGAATAAAACGAGTATTTATTTCTTTAAAAAAATATTGACAAAACTTAAAGCTTGTCATATAGCTCAAAAATAAATTTTAAAACAATATTCGATGCACTAATTTCACTGACAAGTACTGGCAGTTTTGTTAAGCTAAAGTTTCAATAGCAAAAGATCTCAATTATTAAAACTACTGCAAAAAAGTCACAAAGTCCTTTGAATATAAAAACTAAGACAATAACCACAAAGTGGAATGACCTGCGAGAACATGTTGAAATCGGCAGACAAAATGGCTTGTATTAAAATGTCACAAGAAAATGAGCAAGAAATTGAAATGAAATACTAGTACCGCCATAGTATTCGTTTCTGTATAATGTAAAACAAATAACTACTCGTTACCATATGAAATATAACTTTATGGCTTAAGCTCGAGTTAATCACAGGTGGCGACATACTTTAAGCAGAAGCTAAGGCCTATTTTCTAGGCTTTCTTGAAAATGTTCAGGAGCTTTACTACTTGTGTCCTCGGAGTCATTACCCACTGGCCAAGAACACCTTGTGATGGCAGTCGATATTTAACAGCCAATGTGCTGCCATGAGTGCAGCTACTCATTCTTCGGCATTGGACACACTGAAGAGCAGTTCTTCGTCCACAGGGAGGAAAAGCTTGCTTGCATAGGGAAGATCGGGGCCATCGTACACAAGGCAAGGTGTTATTGGAACGCTCTCTCCCTGCATGATAAAAAATAAAAAGATCATTGTCTGGAAAGCGCTACGCAGACTTCAATTATTTGTTTCAGTAAAAATTCGGCAGACCCCACGTACCGTGGGAGTCGATGTTTGCGAAGCATGTGGCGGGTAGGTGACCGCGGCGTAACTTTTTTTACTGATCGACACCTTACAAAATGACGCTAAAGATCTGTATATATTTTACACGCACACATATATATGTTGAAGAGCCGCATATGTGTTATATAACCAGTTGTTTACGGTTGGGTAACGTAGCCAATGGCAACGTGGGTATTATTAAAACCAGAAGCGGTAAGCTGATATGTAGTGCTTATACGTGTCCCGAAAACGCACGCACGTTTCACGAACCCGTGTGCATGTGTGCAAGAAGTTCTTGACAGTTCTTGAACAAGGGCATCATCACCGTGATCAGTGAGCACCAGCAGCTGGTCATGACTTGTTATAGAATCCGGTCGTGACCGTGGTGAAGAGGGGTCCATATGTATTGAAGTATGTGGTACAGTAGAGCTGTTAGAATTCGTGGATGCCTCGGTCATTTCGTCGACAAATTGTCTGTCGACAGAGCCGGCGAAATTTCGGAACCTGAAGCCACCTTCCACGTTGGTGAGGCATAGGCCGTCGAGGCTGGTAGGCCTGGATAGTGCTACGTCGTAGACCAACTTCAGTGGATGGTGTTTGTCGTATTCGTAGACTACCTGGGCGTATGTGGCCTACGTAGCCTAGTCTACAAAGCGGCTGTCAATTAATCTGGCATCATCCTCGGTCAGCATGAGGCCATCGCCCAGCATCGTAAGAAATGAAGAGGACACTGCGTCGTTCTGGTGGACGAAGTGCACTTTACGGTGCTGTGATGTGGATATCATATGTATAACATTCGTTAATGTATTCCTCCTGGGTCGAGCAATGCTCCAATATTGCTTCCTGAATCATAGAAATACGAATGTAATGTTTATTAGGCTGCTATAAAAGAGGCGCCAACACTGGAACTACAGATGTTCATCTGATATGACGCCTGTATCGTAGGAGTACACATCGTAGGAGTATCATGCAGTGTTTATTGCTGTCTTGTAAAATTAGATAGCCAGCACCACAACCACAATTGACGTTGCACCGTATTACGCCTGCGTAGGCTGTTTTTCCAAGCCAGTTTATAGACCTGGCGTGGCTCAGTGGTAGAATACCTGATTGCCACGCAGAATGCTTGGGTTCGATTCCTGCTGGGATCCTAATTTTTATTATTTCCATTCGCTGAGTCAACGCTGCCGATGTTGGTTTTCCTTAACGCTCTAGCATTTAAGTTACCAACGTCTGTTCTCGCCGTTCCTGGGTAGATATAAACTGTCAATCACCTGTGGCGCATACCCGTACACCGCGGCCCGTGGTAAACGGGTATGTGCCACACGTGTCTAGTGGAAAGGGTTTGACGACGTACGCGACAGGATTTTAACGTTATTCATGTCATGACCCGGCAGTCATATTCGTCAAATCCTCTTACCCTCTCATGCAAGTTTTGGTCTACACCAACTTAAGGAGGCGATCATGAGAGCACCCAGACGTAGGCGGCTAGATAGATAGATAGATAGATAGATACGTAGATAGAAACGCTCAAGGTGCCAGAGGTTCGCTAAGAAATGCTTCGCATTTAATAACAGTTTCTGTACCGTGTACTATCGTGAGTAATATGGGCTCGAACATGCGAGCACGTGGAAAATAGCCTTAAAACTGAGATAGGGTGATACGTGGATGGCGTTGCCGAAACTGGAGGGGATAGGGGGGGGGGGGAGCGCTGTTCCGCTGACTGTTGGTACTCCCGCCTCGCTAGCGTTGCTGCGAGATGTCGGCTGATTGCGTGCCAATGACCGCTAGCAATGATAACAAAATAAATAAATGAGGCACGGCAAAATCCTCAGCCGACACCACCGAGATAACGATGCGCAAGCATGGCCTGAGCATCGTGGCAGGCTACGTCACAGCCGATATCTCAGCAGCTACCTAGTCTGATGTGGCTGTTCGCGTTGATGGGAATTCATATCACCGCTAGCGGCCTCTGACACTCTCTAAGATGCTGTTTCGCATCAACAATATCGAAGCGGGAGGGTCAACAGCTAGTGGAAGCGCGGCGCCCTTTCCGCTTTGTTTCCGACAGCCGCCGCTGCGAATCAGCCGACGTAAGGTTCAAGGCTGTTCGCCACGCGCTCGCATGTTCGAGCTCATATTGCTCACGATAGTACCATCCAAATATGAAGCTCATAAGATGCCCCATATGGAACTGGAGAGAATTAACAGGTTTTCTACGTGCAATTAGCTTGTTTGGGAAAGAGAAAGTACTATTTGACAAATATCATCCGCATTTTTAAAGAAAAAGGAGCATTCTTTAGTGGCATGAAGGATTCCTGCACATCGATAAAAAGCATATAAAACAAAACTATGCACAAGGACTTCTCTTCAAGGCTGCAACTTGCAGCCTTGAAGATGATTGGAGAATTTAAAATCTCTTATAAATCATTAGGCTTGTCTTTTACCAAATAATATCATTGGAGGTGGTCGTGCAAACTGCGTTTTTTAATGTTTGTACACGTAAAAGTATTTAGCGAAGTTACAACGCCAAAGCGAGGCGAGGCGCATATAACTCTTAATAACCACAACAAAATAATGAAAGCTAGACATAATGGAAACAAACAGAATAAAATAAATTGTGCTCGAACGCGGGCACTCAGGCGTACGCACGAAGGGGGGAGGGTGCGCCCCCCCTAGTCAATTCAGACAGAGGGGGGGGGGGCGCAATGTCTGCCCCCATACTTTGACTTTTTAGTAAGGCGGGGGGAGGGGGGCAGCGATTAATCTTCCTACTTCCCTCCCCCCTGATGGGGAACCCTGAGCACGTCTAAGTGCACACTGATGCTCGAGCACAGTTCAGGTATTTAAGGCGATTCGGCCACACATACACATGAAAAATTCATTCGAACACAAGTCAAGTTTAACGAACGGCTCCCCGTGCACGGGTGCCGGCATTATCAGGAAACCTATGTTACGGATGAATTAAAACATCGGTACGAATTTAACGAAACGGAATGTATTAGCACTTAGGCGAGCTTCGCGCGGCGTACCTAAAACGAAGCAACATGCTGCGTTAAAATGACCCACACGCATCAACCCGAGCATCACGGTAGTTTTAGCGCACAAAACGAACACGGACGGAAAAGAACGACGCGGACACCACGTCGTTGTTTTCTGTCCTGTTTCTTTTTTTTTTCTTTCGCGACAAAAAATGCACTTGAATTACCAACAGGCCGAAGCATACGCGCCTTAGACACGCTTGACGCTTAGAGGTAACAGGCGCCGTCACAACCCAACTATTCTTAAATCAAAATAGTGGTTCATCGAGAGCGGGGCCCCCTTCCAACACCACCGCCGACAGGCGGGCACCGCCACAACCTGCGTTCAAATCCCCCTCCGAATCACAGCCGCGCATGCGCACACTGCTTTCAACACCAAACAAAGCAAAGCCTGCCTGCGCCCTAATGTCACACAACTTTGCCTTCATCCCAATGAAACAATGCACTCACATATGCTCGCTACGTTAACAAATGCTCACCGATCGTCAACCAGTAGAGAAAAGCTTAGTTAACGGCATTAGATCGCGCTCTCGGAGTTAACAAAGCGCTGGCCGTAGCAACGTGATAGTGGTACATACCGTTTCAGTTCGAGTGCTCCACGATATGAAGCTGCAGGTCTCCCTTTGAGTATAGTGCATCTTCGTAATAAGCAGCACTGGCAGAAGGTAAAGGACGAGCACACAGAGCAGGCACACTTCAAACAACCGAAACACGGACTGCAAAACTCGACCGATCGGGAGGTGACGCACAACACACGCAGAAAACGATGGAGTCCGGCGGCGTGTCTGAGCGCGTTGCATAAGTCACGTGGTGATAGAGCTGTTCCGCGCGCTGCGCACGCGCGGCGGCCGCGGCGGCTGCGCCGGCCGAGGAGGTGGCGCCCCGGCCGTTGTTGGGTCGCGTGGGCGCAGCTTTCTTTCTGCGGCAGTGTTATGCTTTGTTATGCTTTACACAGTGTATTCGAATCGCAGTAAGCATTGCGACGACACAGTAAGGGCTGCATGACTACAAGCAGGGCTTAAAGTCTCCCTTCACTGGACGGGGGGCCCTCACAAAGCGGCAATATATATGTATATATATAATCTCAAAGAAAAGATCGCCTAGCAGCGATCTTTTCGCCGCTAAACTGATGCTGCTGTGGTCTCAGCGGCTCTGCTACGCGCAGATCGTGAGTTGTTGGAACGCGGTGGGAGCTGTCATAGCGAAGAATAAACGCAGGATTTCTCGATATATCGGTCAAGATCCACTTTCGCGGTCGTATTATCCAGTTTTGGCAAAAGTGTGATGGTATTAAACGCATGAAAATGCAATATTTTCAAGGGATGTTGGCAGGAAATAAAGTATTAGGCTGAAGAACGTATTATGCAGAATCGTGTCAACGAGATTTCACTGTATATGTATGCTATAGATTAAGCGTTAGGAGAGGTGTTTGCGATGATCACAGTGCAGTGAAGCCAACTATCTCTAAACTGAACAAATGCTTATGAATGCTAAACAAATACATATATTATTCCGAATGTATTTGGGGCATTCATTCAACGTGTCAATCCAATCAAGCAATAAATAAAATTATTTTGGAAACGATTTCTCAAAAATAAATCGGGATGTAAAGGCTTAAATATATGTGAGCGCAAAATAAGTAACATCAGTTGACTCACTGCATTCAGAACCTCAGGCACGACAATGCTATATTTTATTTTCACTACCACTTGCCTAATAAAGTAGGCAAAATACATGCGTCTTGTAATTACAGCAGACTTGTGATGCACTACTAAAAGAATGAAAATTTAGTGGCAAAGCTTAGCAAACCAATGTGAACCATTACTGATTCACGAGCAGGTAGCTTCACACTCAGGTGCCCCGTGAAACAGTATCCTGTGCCAAGACGCTCTGTCGAACAGGGTGGTGACCCGTGGTTTCAGGAGGCGTTGCCAGTGGTGTTCAGTGTCTCAGTTAATTGCATTCAGCAGTACAACGATACCTGTTTACACCTATGGGTCAATTCAATGCATGAATTGACCCATAGGTGTAAAATTCAAAGAACACCCATGGGTGTTTAACAGAACATACACCCATTGTACACCCAAAAATAAAAAAGGGTGTGCGAAGGGTGTGCAAAGAAGACATTACACCCTTTCGGATAATATTGACAGAAAAAAAGGGTGTACGATAGGTGTTTTATCGCAAATACACCTATAAGGGTGTGAAACGGTTTGCAGTGTAGACATCACACGATCACATAAATGCAGCCAAAGTTATACCGACCCACAGCAAGCAACCATGGCATAAAGACTGTTAATAGCAGCACTACATCACCAGTAGGCGTGATAGTTTAACGTGAATTGTGATGGTTGTGTTTGTATAACTTTGATTAGATGCCGCACTGTTGGGCACTGAGCGAAGCTTCACGAGACAAATCTACATCGTTACGTAAATTCAGAAGTAGCGATGGCAATCCGCTCTTACAACAATATGATAAACTTTAGCGTATATGCTGCTGTCTCAACAACGTATAGTCTAGCGTTACGCGGCGCTGATGGAATAGGAGAATGAGCGCTGTTTATAATATGCACATTAGCTCCCGTTGTGTGCATTTCTCATCGATTAAACTGACGTCCGTAATCTAACGTGAGTGCTGACGTTACATGGCACCATAGCTATCCTTCAGGCATCGCGGTGTAGTCAACATGTATTCTGAGCCCATTTTAAGCATGTAACTACTCAATTTACATAAATACATCAGGCCGCCTCATAAATCTGGCTTAGTACCTAACACTGCGGCATAAATGAGAAGATCCTTGCTGATTCTTCCGCATGATGTTGGTTCCCATATTGCGCGAAATCTGCTGAAATTTTCCCCTGTAGTTTCGTCAAAACATCTGTAAATACGAGACTGAAGCTGCCGCCCTCTCTTAAGCTCAACAGAAGGACAGCAAAATTTGTGCTTAGAAGTCATAACTAGTAATTTAGCAGACATGTGCCGAGCATAGCGAAGGTGAGTACCATTGAAGTCATTTTGGATGCCGATGATGGTTAGCAGGTTGTAAGAGGCGACGGTGGGCAGCACTGAGTAGAAAAGTGTCTTGGAGCGCTCCTGAAAGACGAATTCGGCCAGCGAGCCCAAGCCGTCAGTGTGCGAGAGCAGCCAGTACGGGAGCAGGACGAACAAACACGCCCCGCACAGGAGGGCTGCCGTTTCTGCAAAGTATTTAAACAGCGCATATTTAAATGGACACTCTACCGTCCTTCATCGCATTTCTGTTTTGTACCGCAATAAAAAGCGTGCCATCTAAAGTGTCCAACCTTGCACCGGTTTCTCTGGAAAGTGAGTAGAAACTTTTAAAAGAGAATTTTTCGATCTGCGCTCGGTCTTCTTCGACTGGCGTGAAACATGCCCACAACACTGGTTGGTGGACGCGATGAAGATTGTAGTGCCAGTAAAAATTAAAACCGAAAGCACATGTGAGTTCTGTACGATTACTTTATATTCTCTGAACACTAGTGTAATGAATGTAACAGTCGTTTTCAGCGTGCTAGCGGTTGAATGAAGCCTCATACGGTTACAGAACACTTCTTTTGCTGTAATCGCAGTCTATGCGTTTATTTTGGCACTGCTGCCGCAATTCAAGCCAAGCTGATTCGTCAAAAAGAGACGATAAATGCACGCCTTGACAGCGCAGCATATGTGAGACATCCTAACAACAATACAGCGGCACAGTACGACCAGCGCGGAGGGCCGCATGGCATAGCACATGAATTCAAGGAGACGAAATTGAAGACGGCGCTGCAAGCAGCTCCACCGGGCGCCTTTTTTGATGTGTGATAAAAAAAGCAAACAATTACTCTCTCACGCAACCGAAGGCTGCCTGAAGTGCCTCAAATACAATTTCCAGTTATACATATTTGTTTTAAGCAATTTTAAGCAATTAAGATTCTACCTGCGAGGATTTCTTGTCCTACCAGTAGATTGACCACATCGCTGTTGGGTGACGCTAGCGGTCATTCTTCCACGATTTTCAATATCAAATTAAAAATATAATTCATTATTTATGGGACAAAAGCATGCTCCCTGCCGCCGATGTAACGAACGATCTTTTCATTTTCACCACAATGAGAAAACTTTTCCGAGCGGTAGACAGTCCCTTTAAGTAGAACAGAGTGTTAGGCTAATAGGCATTGGATACTTCAGGTAATGCAAATAGCACAGAGTAAAAAAGATACAAATGAAAGGAGAAGCCGCCTCTTTCAACTGTTTATTAAAGGAGCCATCCACGGATATTTATGCGGCACCGTACGCGTGCGCACATATCAAGAGATATCAGCAGGCAACATCAATTAGAACAATGTCACACAACTTACAGAGAGGCCATTGTAAACTAGACCATGACGTATGCAGGTTTATCTAAGCGTCGGCGATATTAAAAACCCCTACGCGTACGCGCAACACGTAGATCAGTCACAGCGAAAGCTGGTGAAGCGGTATTCTAAGATTGCGTGCAATTGCGAACTTCGCACTACTACATAATTCATTAGTATCTTGTGAAGCAGTGAAGTACGACCGCATATTTCTACGGCAATATGGGTACACTAAACAATGACTTACAAATAGAATTACCATGTCGAAGTGATACAGGCAGCAGTAAAGAAAGGCAGAAGCATTAAAAAAGTAAAAGCACACTGTGCACAGGAAGGGGGAAAATGCACGCACTAAAAGAGAAGCAGGGCAAGTCTCATGATAACAAACAGCGCATAAGGCAAGGGACGGCTTGAGTAGAAAAAGGGACAGGCGATGTCTCGCAACTAAGTCTAATCACATACGAGCAGGAGTAAATACGGTGGCACAAAAACACCACTAAAAGAGAAGAATGCGATAAAAGCAACACGTGGTCGCATTGCTCCGATCTTTCAATGTACCGTCAAGATACGCCAATTCTCGCCCACATTGCACTAAACACGGAAGCAGCAGAAATATGTAAGAACGAGGATTTGCGATCTTAAAAACTGGATTGCGCAGATTAAACACCCAACAACGAAATACAGTAAAACCTCGGTGATACGATCACGGCTCGTACGAATTTCGGGGTGATACGAATTTTTCTGTGGTCCCGGCCAAGGCCCATTAGCGTGCAATGTATTGGAGCACGGTTGTTGCGAACCGACTTGCACCTCGCGACGTTTGATACGAACGTACGCTAGCGCACAGGTACGAAAAGGTGCTGCCCGGGCTGTCGCGGAAGACGTGGCAGTCATGCGCGGGCGAGGGCATGCGCGCTGCGCGACCATCAACGGAGCGTCGTTGCCTCCGAGATAGTGCGCGCCAATCTTGGAGGCCTTTAGGAGCCTTCGCGTTTAGATTACAGATGACGTTGACGCCGCGCTTTTTTTTTTCCGTTACGTTAACGCGTGCTCCTGTGCTCGAGGCAGCAGCGTCTTTGTACTGTGTTAACACACGCCTGCCACGTCGATGCAAGCAATGTTCCCGCAATCAGACGTTCTATGAAACAAAACTGAAACTTGGGCTGCGGGTCCGTCATGAAATACCATTAAAGGTGGACGAAGACCCCAAGAGACGAAGCGGACGGTCTTGGCGTAGGAGCTCGGCCTCTACCTATCGAGTGCAAAGCGCTTCATAAGTCACATTCGCCGCAGTACTTTGGTGTCATGCAGAAAATCGTAATAAGATTAATAAGGGGCAGCTGGCGGTCACGGGGCACAACACATGCGGTTCATTAATTACACACGCGAGCATGCACCGTACGTTTACGAGTACATGTATGATCGTTGACGTCTAAAAACTTTACTGGCAATCTTTCAGAGCTGTTCAGGACGTCGCTGCGGCCCTGAGAAACATTAAATCGAAACGTATGCCAACTTTCTTTTGTCGCATACTAATTTTACATGTTTTCCGATGATACGAATTTCGGATGATACCAATATTTTTGGTAACCCCGCGAGATTCGTATCACCGAGCTTTTACTGTAACAATAAATATCCAGTATTTAGCATTAAGAACGAAGTAGCCCCGCAACGATTTTTGTTAAACGAGAATTCAGTTGTCACGCCTTCTGGGCACAGATTCTCGCATGACCTCAAGAACGTTGCTGGACGACGTGCGGTACAAGTCGTTGTAAAACAGTGCAAAAAGACGAAGACAGGAGATGGAGGACCACACAGGACAGGCGCTGTCCTGTGTGGTCCTCTACCTCGTGTCTTCGTTTTTTTGCGCTGTTTTACAAAGACGTTACGCCAACTAGCCTAATTTTGCACACAGTTGCGGTACAAGTCGTTTTCTTGGCTCCTTATGAACTGCGTGCGATATGCCCGGCAATGGAAAAGTTTTCTGAAGGCTTGAATCATGACACAGCTCAAGGGTGCAATGTGAACTACGCTCATGAATATGTAAGTGGCCTAACGAATGCTGAATACTCACACTGCTTCAAGCAGCGGAATTGAAAAGTGAGAACAAAGAGAAAACAGACAAGGACGTCGCTGTACTAACAACTGAAATCTTATTTCGCACGCGGCTAAATAAATAGGCAAGCACGCACGGTCACCAATAGATACCCAGCGTTGATCAGCACATCGCGTCGTTTCCATGAACTGATTTTAACCTGCCCGAGAGATACGACAGTTCTTGTCAAAACCATCGACGCTGCACTGACGCGCGTGCTTCCCTCTATCTCTATTTCGATGGCTTCCTTCATCCTCAGTTTAATTTGCTGCCACCTTTTGCTATAACGGAGAGAAATGCCTGGCGTGCGCAGTCCCTGCAATGGGCCGCTAGGTGTCCCTGCTGTGCTGTTGTATGCGTCTTTCAGCTTTCTTGCGGTAGAGTGTACTAGA
Organism: Rhipicephalus sanguineus; assembly: GCF_013339695.2. Classification (NCBI taxonomy): domain Eukaryota; kingdom Metazoa; phylum Arthropoda; class Arachnida; order Ixodida; family Ixodidae; genus Rhipicephalus; species Rhipicephalus sanguineus. Next base: position 15,775 of record NW_023615831.1, on the reverse strand, counting down.
ACATGGGAGTGCTGAGAACGAGCTTCGAAAAGTGAAGCCCAAACAGGGTCAATCCGCTTGCAGCGCTGCCATCGGTAGTCTGCAATGTGTCGTCGTTTAAGAGTATCGCGCGGCTCCGCCAAAGTGGTGCAGGGGTAGAATGCCCGCTTCCCACTAAAAAGACCCAGGTTAGAATCGCAGCTGTAGATGGTGGGTTTCTATTCTTAGTGTCACCTTTTATAGCGGTGTTGGTTTTCCTTTGTTTCTTAAAACTAGCTGAAAAGTAGCTTAAAAGTAACGCAAAATGTGAAGTAAAATAGAAGAAATTTGACAGTGAACGCAGTTATTTGCAGCGCCACCGCCCGGAATAGAACAAAAACGTAAAGTATGGCCTCCGAGATTTTTGCGAATACGAGACTTGAAACGAGATTTCACATTTTACGCTACTTTTTGTAGCAATACATAGCAACAGAAGCTAGTTTTAAGAAACAAAGGAAAACCAGCACCGCTATAAATGGTGAGACCAAGAACAAAAACCCACCATCTACAGCAGCGATTCGAACCTAGGCCTTTTTAGTGGGAAGCGGGCATTCTACCCCTGCACCCCTTTGGCGGAGCTGCGCGCAACTCTTAAACGACGACACATTGCAGACTACCGATCGCAGCGCTGCAAGCGGATTGACCCTGTTTGGGCTTCACTTTCTGTACATTGGTGCTCGGCTTTCCAAGCACACCTCTGGTCTAGTACAGTCTACTTGCGGGTAGTATGCCTCACAGAAGTATGCCCGAATTTAATCATGAACCCATATGAACTCGCCCAACTATCAGTGTCACAGAAGTATGCCATCATAGAGAAATATACTTTAGTAAATAGCGGTCATTCGAGCCTTTAGGCGGCCGAGCAAGCAAGGGTCAGAACACCCGCCAGGTGGCGTAGCTATGCGCGCTTCCACCCATTAGTTAGCACCTTCAACAGCCACCCCACGAGGATCAACGAAGCACCATGGCATTAAATTTTTGCAAAGGAAACAGTTTTACTGATGAAAACAATCACGTCGGCACCATATCGTGCCCTGCATATGGTGTTTGATGCATTACCACAAAATGCAGTAGGTGCTGCATAAAAAGTGCTATCTGTCTAGATTTGTTTTGCACCGTGGGTACAACACATTCATGCGATATCGATGGACACACACGTACTCACATTCATCAAACATGCGTGTAAACGCAATGGTAAAGACGTTCGCCTACGAAACATGGGAGCGTGGATTAGAATTCCAGTACCGGAAGAAAAGCATTCTTGTTTCGTTCATTTAATTCTTTACGGAGATCCGAGTCTCGGAATGATAATAGTCCGTCTTTTAGTTCTATGATGTTACTTCCCGACCAGACGGCCTTCCGTCAAAACGTCGACTACATTGAAGCAAGTATATTTCTCAATGGTATGCCTTGTATATAAAAGGAAACTGTCATACACATCTGTCTGCACATTGCCGTCAGTGCAAGTGTATGCCGAATTTCAGTGATTTTGTAAAAGCAACAAGATATGCACTAGAGGTTAGTTGTTGAAGCAGCACGGATTGCACGAAGAGGCACGACATGCACCAGCCAGCGTTCGATAGCGCTATCCGAGTGGGAAATTAGCACATCTTGACAGCACATTAGAATCATCAGAGCAATGTAGCCACATGCTGTGTGCATCGCATTCTTATCTTCTTTGTTCTTTTTTGTGCCACTGTATATATTTCCCATCGCATATGACAAGAACATTAAACCCAGCTGCGACTTAGGGCCAGTAATGCTTTCTTTGCAAGCAGTGCCTTGTTTTATGCACCATTTATCATCATGAATACGTGCCAACTTGCGAAACTTTTCACTATAACGCAGGGCAAGTTTATTAGCGATTCTAATGACAGAGGGACGGTAGCGGAACACTTCTATCGAAACTGCACAGCTCACAGATAAATCATCCATCACTGATTAACATCAGAGTAGAACAGGGCAGTGAGGTTCCATACATAACTACAGACGAGGTTAGAAAAGCCGTAGGGGTTACGCCCTGCGGAAAAGCTGCCTGAGAAGGTGGCATAACTGGCGATTTATTCAAAGATGGGGGTGAATTTATTATTGCAGGAGGAACATATATTGAAATACTACATACAAGAAGTCGTAAGACAGACAACAAAACAAACCTTAGAGTGATCGCTTAAAATTGAATTATTAGTGATAAGAAGTGCAGTGCCAACACGTGTCAAACGTCATCCCCGTCTTGTGTTACGTCATAGGCCAGCTGCCTATATATACTTCATTGTCTGCTAAATAAAGCATTCTGCGTTGGTTACTGACCTGGCTCTGTCACTTTGGCGTAAGCTACAACAGTGGCGACGAGGATGGGATTCACGCTTCCTGGGCGCTGAATGTAACCACCACCTTCGCCTACCACCACGGAACGTCGGCGGCCATGGCCATGGCTACGAGTCTCGGCACCCCAAGTTTCGACGAAAATCAAGATAAGTGGGAGATTTACTTGACTCAGCTGGAGGCATTCTTTGAAGCAAATGATATTAACAAAGAGGATAAGAAAAGGGCGCTTCTGATTTCGACGCTATAAGCGAAGGTGGTAGGCGTTCTTGCGGGACACTGCGCTCCCCGTAAAGTAAATGAGCTGAGTTACCAAGAAGCACTCGCTTTCCTACATGCCCACTATGCGCCGAAGAGTAACGAAGTTGCCGCAAGTTATAAGTTCTTCACTAGGGACCAAACGGCCACTGAATCTGTCTGAGGCTATGTCGTTGATCTCCGCAAGCTGGCAGATAAGTGTAACTTTGGCACCGGTTTTGACCGTATGTTACGTGACCGCGTCGTTTGTGGCATCCGAAATCGCGCTGTGCAGCAGACGCTGCTCGAAAGAAGTGAGCTCACACTGGCCGAAGCGGTAAACATTGCTACGGCTGCCGAAGCCGCTGCGCAGGAAGTTATCGCCATGACCAAACCTGATACGGCAGCAGTGTGCAGTTTAGCTGGAAAATCTCGCCAGTATCAAACCACCTCCAGAGATAAGAAGCAACGAGTTGCAGATTGTGCACGCTGCGGAAGCCATGACCATCAAGCATATGATTGCCCGCACAAAAGAGAGAAATGTTTTCGCTGTGGGAAGACAGGTCATTTCGCAAGAAAATGCCGCTCCCAATCGAGGCTCAGGGCTCGTGGCAGGCAGGATGTCAGTGCTTATGCCTTTCAGTATGAGAGCACTGCATCTGAAACCGAGGAAAGTGATATTTCAACAGTGTTCACTGTACAAGAGACACGGGAGAAGCAACGTCTGCTACAGGCGTATCGCAGGGTCATCCGTTGGGGGGGGGGGGGGGGGGGGGCGTGCCCCTGAACATGATCATTGATACGGGATCACCATTTTCAATAATCCCGCAAGAAGCTTATCTCAAGCATCGCCTGAGCTGGCCGCGGTTATCGAAATGCAAACAGACGCTCACGCTCAGCTGCTACCTGGGCAAGTTGCCCAATGTCGGTGAACTACAGCTTCAAGCCCAGTTTTCAGGCAAAGCTGTCCCTGCCACCCTGATCGTTATAGGGTGTTCTGGTCCTTGCCTTTGCGGAAGGGATTTAATTCAAGCATTGTCAATACTTCCGAGTGAGTTCCTCGGAACAGTGCCATCGATGTTAGTTGCTCGCGACAGCCTCTGCACGGAGTTTCACGCACTTTTTGAATCTGGGCTCGGAAGAATTCAGGGGCCTCCTGTGAAATTCCACGTTCGAGAAGACGCCTAACCTAAGTTCCACAAGGCGCGGCCTATCCCTTACGCTCTTCGTGAGAAAGTGGAAACGGAGCTGGAACGCTTAGTGAGTGAAGGCATATTATCGCCTATAGCACATTCAGAGTGGGCGGCACCAATAGTGCCGGTACTAAAGAAAGACGGGTCACTCCGCATGTGCGGTGATTTTAAGACCACTATTAATGCTGCGTGCATAACTGAGCAGTATCCACTACCTAACATCGAGGATATTTTCGCGTCACTTCGTGAGGGATCTCTTTTCACTACATTGGATCTGAAGGACGCATACAACCAGCTCCCCTTGGATGAGGAAGCGAAGAAGTTGGCCGTGATAAACACGCACAAGGGGCTGTTTTGCTATAACCGTCTCCCGTTTGGAGTTGCTTCGGCTCCCGCGATTTTTCAGCGGCGCATGGAAACCGTCCTGGCTGGCCTTCCAGCCGTGCAGGTGTACTTGGATGACATATTAATAGCCGAGCGTCCAGACAGTAACGACTCCGTGCTCCGGGATGTTTTGCACCGGCTACAGGAAAACGGTGTCAAGCTGAAGGCAGAAAAATGTCACTTCTGTAAAGACTCAATCGTCTATTTGGGGCACCGGATCGACAAAGACGGCTTGCACCCGTTGGAAAAGAACCTGGCTGCAATACGCGATTCACCACGGCCTACGAATGTAAGCGAACTGCGCTCGTTTTTGGGTCTGCTGTCGTATTATCACCGGTTCCTGCCACACATGTCAGCGATGTTGGCCCCCTTGTATAATCTACTCGAAAAAGAGCATAGATGGGAGTGGGGTGCAACCCAGGAAAAATCTTATCTCAAGGCGAAACGAACGCTTCTCAGCTCACCAGTGCTGACATATTTTCAGCCCGACCAACCAGTCCGGTTGGAATGTGATGCATCACCGTCGGGTTTAGGTGCCGTCATCTCGCACCGCATGGGCCACGTGGATAAGCCCATCGCTTTCCGTTCACGCGCACTGACGCGCGCCGAAAAAAATTATTCGCAGCTCGAGAAGGAAGCTCTGGCGCTAGTGTTCGGAGTCTCAAAGTTTCGAGACTACCTGTTGGGCCGCGAGTTTGTACTGGTGACGGACCACCAACCACTTGTGGGTCTTCTACTAAAAGATCGACCGGTGCCTCCAATGGCGTCGGCGCGTATCCAGAGGTGGGCTCTGTTCCTAAGTCAGTACCGATACAGCATCGAGTACAGGGCCGGGAAGCAAAACGCCAATGCAGACGCACTTAGCCGTTTGCCAGTGCCGATACCAGAGGCTGTTCACTCGGGAACCTTGCCAGAATACGTGCTGGCTACAGAGAATCTTGACAGTTCGTTCGTGCCAGCGGGTGCTTTGAGGGAACTGACGAGTGCAGACAAAGATCTTTGTGTTGTCCAGAACTTCATGCTTAAGGGATGGCCTAAACGCCTCTCATCATGTCAGTCATCTTCAACCTTACTTTTGCAGAAGACTGGAACTGTCGAGCGCAGAAGGTCTGCTCTACTGGGGTCATCGAGTTATCATACCCTGCAAGGCGCGGGGGCCCATGCTCTCCGAGCTACACCGGTCACACCAGGGAGCATCGGCGATGAAAAGACTGGCTCGGACGCTGTTCTGGTGGCCAGGGTTGGATGGTGAGATCGAAAATCTCGCTCGTTCATGCATGCCATGTGTACAAGCTCAAACAATGCCACATCGCCAGGAGCCTATCAGTTGGCCAGAAACCGGGATAAAGTGGTCACGGCTTCACATTGATTATGCCGGGCCAATAGACGGGCGCATGCTGCTGATAGTCGTCGACTCGCACACGAAGTGGATCGAGGCACTCCCTGTCAGGTCGGCAACCACCGAAGTCACAATAACACGTCTTCGCGAATTATTCGCGCGTTTTGGCTTGCCGCAAACTGTAGTGTCATATAACGGGCCCCAGTTTGCAAGTCAGCTGTTTGCCCAGTTCATGACAGACAACAATATAACGCATCTGCGCAGTGCCCCGTACCACCCACAGTCGAACGGCCTTGCGGAACGCGCAGTTCGCACTATCAAGGATGGCCTTGTCAAACATTCGATGGTGATTGACCTCGACGCCAAACTAGCGCGAGTATTGCTAGGCTACCCACGCACGCCCCTACCGTGCGGAAAGTCTCCTTCGGAACTGCTGCTTAATTATCAAGTTCGTTCACGCTTGGATACATGTGTGCCATCCTTATCTCGGAGTCGTTTCCAGCCTTCCAGATTCCAGCCCGGAAACCCGGTGTGGGTGCGCAACTTTGGACACGGGAGGCGGTGGAGCCCAGGCGTCATCAAAGGCACCGAAGGTTCGCGCCTCGTGACAGTCGACACACCAGGTGGACCAACCCGGCGTCACTTAGACCAGATTCGCCCGCGTGTGTCTACGTCACCCGGGACTCCAAGGGCGGAGACTGTCGAACCAGTACCACCCAGCCCTGACAACGGGGAGCAGCAGGAGTCACCACGAGAGGAGCGGTTAAGCTCGCCAACTCCAGCACACAAGGACGCTGTTCTCGTTCCTTCTACAACGCCACCAACATCTCTTCCAGCTGTGGGGGTTTCCCCAACTCCTCCGGTCTTACGAAGGTCTACCCGACTACGAAGACCCGTGCAAAGACTCAATCTTTAAAAGAAAGGGGGAAAGTGATAAGAAGTGCAGTGCCAACACGTGTCAAACGTCATCACCGTCTTGTGTTACGTCATAGGCCAGCTGCCTATGTATACTTCATTGTCTGCTAAATAAAGCATTCTGCGTTGGTTACTGGCCTGGCTCTGTCACTTTGGCGTAAGCTACAACAATTAGAGAACACCCAAGGCACTGCATTCGTAAAAACCTCCTCCTCAAGAAATAAGCACGGTCGACAACGCCCTGTGTGTCAAAGTAGAAGCCGAAGGCGCACATCCCAACTCCGGCGAAACACTAGAGAGGTTTATAATTGTGGACCCAAGAAATGTGCGAGCCGCCAGGACGCATGCGCAGAATGCAAGGCACTCTCGGACTGTTGCAATCGCGTTGTCCCAAGACCCTGCAGCGCCTTCCTTCAGGCGGCGAACAAAACCGGAGAGCGCGCGACCTCAAGAGAAGAAAATAAAGATCGCGCTTGGCAGTGGCACGTGAAGCCATGGCTTGCGTTCCCTGCGGCCGTCGATTCTGGTCACTAAAGTAAAAATTCATTTTGGCCTTAATGGTATATATTCCTTTTCATTGTCATTCTTACTTCTTTGCCCCTGCACTGATCTGAATATGATTTCATGTCTTCGTGTATCTAATACACTCTCATCCATGTAACGCGTTTTGGTTTAGAGCTATTGTTGTGTGCGCATGTGCGGTAAGGTTGTCTTGGGCTTATAATACATTGGCGTATGGAAGAATAAAGCAGTTGTTAGTCCTCGCTTGTGCCGTACGTTTCTTTTCATCATGGGTGTCTTTGCGTTTGCGCTGTAATCTTAGCTTCAGGATGCTGGTCAGGGTGTAACATATATACTGTGATTCTTGTGCAGGTGTCTCGTTTCTTCCCAGCTGTGGCATAAGCCTACAAGAGCCAAAGCGTTCCCACTAGCTCGCGCGAGCACGAGCCACGGGACGCTCTTCTTAATCTTTGCGCAGCGCACAAAATTGACAAGGCACACAAGAGAAGGGGACGGGACAAGCGCTGATCTAACAAGTGAAAGATTTGATTTGAAAAAACAAATATATAACAGAAACACACGTGCCACGCAAGATGACACCCGATCAACGAAACGAATTTCTTGTTTTGTTGAAATAAAATCATTCAATTGTTAGATCAGCGCTTGTCCCGCCCTCTTGTGTGCCTTGTCAATTTTGTGCGCTGCGCAAAGATGGATAAGTTCCCACTCGCCCGCCTGTCAGTCCTACTACGCTCTTCTTTTTCCGCGCCGCTACAACCCCAAAATGGAAGTCGGTTGCCAGCGATACGACGCAAACGCAGCGTGGGCAACGATGCAGCATGGTTGGCGTCTCGCATAATTTTAATTTCGCCATGTGTCGCGTCCTGTGAGTTTGTATTCTGCCGTTGGTATCCTGGAGAACGAATGATGCATGGCGTAATGGTCTATGGCAGCGCGCAGCGGAGCGAGGGGTCGCATGTTCGAATCCCTGGTCGAGCACATCAGAACTTTTTCTTGTGGATTTATATTTATTTGTGGCTTTTATATATACATATATACATATACATACGAGGGACATGACGGTGACGACGACGGCAAAACTCTGCCGTCAGTGTCCATATAATTGCTATCGCAATAAAATAAAGAAAACAAGGATGATTGCAAGTGCGGGGTTGGCAGGGCTGTTTGTTGCAATGTTAGTGAAGTGCTCAGGGGCTCAAAGATTGATTCATGAAATTTCTTTTATTCACTAATTACAATAAAAAATCTGAGTATTTGAAGCAGTTAATATCGGTTGAGCATTCGCCCAGTCTCTAGGAGCGTTGGTGTAATGCTGATCTATAGTAGTGTTTAGCGAGATTAACTTGGTGGTATCCATTTTAATGTCGCAATATAGGCATCAGAATATGAACAGTAGTCTCGCTAGTTTAGCTCTGTTTTCTTTGGCTAGTACACAGGCTTTTTTCAGAGGTTCTGTTGTTTAATCAGCACGTTCGTATTTGTTAAAATCAAAGCTAGTCGCGTTTCGTTGTAAGCTTTCCAATTGAGTTATAAGGTTCTTGGTATGTGGAAACCACGAGACTATGCCACATTCTAGTAGCGCTTGAATTAGTGCAGTATAGTCCAGCAAAATAACCGAAGGAATAAGGCGCCAACGAGACGAAGACAAGAAGTGACACAGGCAAAGGCGTTCGTCCGTTTCACTTCTTGTGTTCCTCTCGTTGGCGCCTTATTCCTTCCGTTAAGATGCACCAACTAGCCTAACAAAAAGTGTTGCTTGAATAGGCCAGCAGTTTCGTGTTAGATGGCGCCGGCCGTAGCCGATGTCTAAGGTGGAAAATTCTACTTAGGACTGTTGACGTGATGTCATTTATGCGAGTTCTAAACCTAACATCGTGTGAAAATGCTAGTCCCTAGTATTCTTCCTTAACGCTTAGTACAGTGATGTTATTGATCGTTTAGCTTATCTTTTTACGAGTTATTTAAAACACTGCGGACTTTTTGATATGAAGCTTCATTTGCCACTTTTGACACCAGTAACGGAGGCACTTTAATCGCGGATTAAGGGTCTTTTGATCGGATGGTGGAGCAATTTCACGGTATAAGATACAATCTTCCGCAAAGTGTCGAAACGTTACATTGCATATGAATGGTAAGTCTCTTATGCACAGAATGAGTAACACGGGCGCGAGAACACAGTCCTGGGGTACACCTGAACGGCGATACTGTGCTATGAATTTGCCCTAACCGGAGCCGATAAAATGTGAAATCTCGAATTAAATGAGTAATGGGCGTCGTATAAATTATCGGATAAATTATCAAGGGAGCATTTTTGCGCAATAGGTATTTAGTGCTACATTATGAGATATATAATAACAAATTTGCGAGTGTATCGAAGTATCTTAAGATACAATTGGAATGTATCGTATCGGATACCATCACTGTTGTACAGGGGCGTAGCCAGAAATTTTTTTCGGGGGGGGTTCAACCATACTTTATGTATGTTCGTGCGTGCGTTTGTATGTGTGCGTGTATATATAAACATGCAAAATTGAAAAATTTCGGGGGGGGGTTTGAACCCCCCCAACCCGCCCCCTTGGCTACGCCCCTGCTGTTGTAGTATCTAGTATCTGTATCTCATATACTTCTTGTCTGAGCATCTTGTATCCTATCGCGGTACGATTTCAAAGTATCTTTGCCCAGCCCTGGAGCCAACGAACGTAGCAACGAAACGAGCAAGACCGCCTTTCTATTGTCCAACGCGTGTAACTCGGTTAGCCTTCACTGTAGACCAGTGAACAACTGCATCGCCACAACTAAATGTCGACCTCTGGGTGGTATAGGTGCTCTTTCACGGCTGCCTCGCAGGCGCTTAGTCACTCAAACTTGCTGTGGAGTGCGGGCCGGCTGCGCCGTATGTGCGTGCGCTTCAGCACAAGCGACAGACGGAATCCAGTCATTCGGAAGGAATTTTTTAGTCGTGGACGTTTTCAGAGCGGAAGGGGGGGGGCGAGTGATATTAGGTTTAATAATTTCAAGTTTTCAAACTGCCCGTTTCCGACATACATCAACATTTGATTTCTCGTTTGTGACTTACACGAAAGAGGGAAGGAAGGACGCTTGTGTTCTAGCGCTGGCGCTGGAGTTGCCGCCCTGTGAAACCAAAAGGCCACCCTTTCAGGCTGCTTTTTACATAACCAGGTGGCTGAAGCCACCTCTCGCTGCCCCCGGGCATGCACAGGTGGTATTCATTGTTTCCTGAGGAGCGCATTTCAAAGGGGCCAATAGGACCAGTAGGCGGTATACGTGAGCCGTTCGCGGCGTTTCCACCGCCGCCCACCATGGGGAAAACCTAGCAGTAGATATAGGTACACGAGCGGCTGCAAAATCTTACTTAAAATCAAAGTTGCCTGCCGAAACACCAGAGAAAAGGAGGGCAGATTAGCATGTTATAGAGAAGCCAAACTTTCGATTATTAACAACTACTTCACGAATCATACGATCGTCTTCCTCAGCGTTCAAGAAACAAAAAGAGACAGACAATCACGTTTGCAATAAAGCCTAACTTTAATGAAACACTGTTCGCAACCTGCAAAACCAAGCCACCCAAACCTTGCGCTCGTGACAACTAGGCTTAAAAGACCCAAATATGCGCCAATTTTGATTATCATGCTTTCAGATCGCCAGGTGACCCTCCCTCGTGTTCTTTCTAAATCGATGTGGTTGCCGGCCACTATAACTCTTCTCCCTGCAGGTGCATATGCAGGGAGGCACTAGCAACAGTTGGGGCCCAGTACCACAACACTGCGCGATGAAGTACAAATTCTACGCGCGCTGGCTGGGCAGAGTGCCGAATGAAGCGCCCCGAGGAAATATGTGGGCGAAGGGAGATCGTTAACGACAATTCGCGGAGGCACAGCACAGGGAACACGATAGCCACACAAGCACTCATATCCCGCTCTTGTAAATGATGTATGCGTCTAATAAGACACTGTTTCATATACCATTAATTGTCGGCAATTGGTACGTTTTCGCCCTCTGGAAAGGAACAATTTAATATGTTTTGCTAACATGTGCCAATCCTATAATACCCTTTTTAGTCGCACAGTGCTAGCAGTTAAAGATGTAATTAAAGCAATTTTAGAAATTTTCGTATTGTTCCTCAAATAACAACATTGGTGCAGAGAACCTTATTACGAGTATCGCGGTTCCTCGAAACTCATTGAATGTAACTTCAATACCGCTACCTTAAAAAAGTCACAGTTTCGCCGCAACGGCGAAGCAATGAATGCGACAGCAACAAATTGGAATGTAACGCGAAGAACAGAAAGCAGCTCGAAATTGCCAGCGCGTCGCTCGAGCCCAAATGACGCACGAAAAGAACGCACACAGGACGAGCGCGAACTATCATGCGTCACAGCTCGATACTTGAAGCGCACTGCTCAAACATAAAGCAGGACGCACGAAACGAACGAACAGGTACACACAGGACGAGCGCTAACTAAATGTCGCAGTTGTTACTTATTTCTGATTGAACAGCGCGCTCCTTTCACAAACGCGGCCGCTGCAGCGAGCGAATTGACCTTCGTTGCGCTCCTCGTGCCATCTCGCTGGCAATGAAGAAACGCTTATAAGCGCCTGCCGTCTCTGAGTCCAGCCAGCGGTAAAGGGTGTGTATATAACGCTAGAGGATCGGCGTTTCGTGGCATGGTGGCTGGCGCCACGGGCTGCGGAGCGAGAGGTCCCTGGTTCGATTCCGCGCTGCGGAAGCATTTTTCTGAATTTCTTTTCTTTGGGATTTTTTATGCAGATATATATATATATATATATATATATATATATATATATATATATATGTATATGCACTTATACATATACGGTGAATGACGGCGGCGGCTACGGGGACGGACAAAAACCAGCCGAGACTGCCCATATAATTCCTATCGCAGTAAAACGAATTACGGGATTGATATCGAGCGTCCAGTTTCAGGGGACGTGTCAACACACTGACGTATACTTATAAGTTACGTAGGGGCAACAATTCGTCACGCACTAGCAGAATGTTGTTCGCCTCTGTCCGTTGCATGGAAACTGAGTGAATATTTGTCCAAGAACTGTCACATCGATTTGGGCAGCGAAATGTGTTGACTGGCAACGATAATGTGCATTGCGGTGTGGCGAGCTTGTAGACGATGGGCAGCCAGAATTTTAATTGAAAATAAAGTGTTTTGTACGTGTCTCGTGGATCCAACGTGCGGAGAGCGTTAACACCACATGCCAAGGAAACTAAAAGTGTCCCTTTTGCGATCCCTCAAAATCGTGCCAGTACCACCTCAAGAAAGCGTCATACGACCTCCACCATTTACATCTGATGTCTCCCAAGAAATGTACTTCCGCATAAATTCTTCTCCGTGTGGTCCTTTGATAAGAATTTGCGGTAGTGCGAAACTCCGAAGTGAAAGAAGACAGAAAGAGAGGAAAGAAATATGGGCAAGGAAAAGCGTCTAAATAAATTTTGTGGCTTTACGTGCGAAGACAACGTAATTATTATGAGGCAGGCCGTTTTCCGGGACTCCGGGTTAATTTTGACGACGTGGGGTTCTTTAGGTGCACCTAGACCTGAGTGCACGTGTGGTCTCTGCATTTCGTCCCCATCAGAAAGAGAGCCTGTCTTTCCTGTTTCACTGTAAAGAGTTGCGCTAGTATAAAATATTCACCTAAGAACTTGTCTGCAAAGATTCAGTGGCGTTTCAGCGGTGAATGCAAAATAAATGCGCTAACACTGTCTTTAGTTGCCTCAATAGCGAGCAGTTAGCCATCAGTAGCCAAAAGAGCTGCCATTATGTGAGTGCACCGGCAGAAACTGACTGGCTGCTGTATTGGGGCCCAGAGCATAGACAAGATGCGCAGATGCACGTTTTTTACTGCTCTACTGTTAGCGCACTTCTAGTGTGTCATTCAGAATAAAATTTGATTGATGTATTGCAACGCATGTGACCACTGCGCCCCTCCTGATGACATAGCAGTACCCACCAGATGTGAAGATGCATGTGACCAGCATAGTCAGCAGCGTTTCCAGCACGCTGTGCGCAGCAAAGACAACGAACAGGAGAGTGGCGTCGGTGTTCTGGAATAAAGGGATTCCGGCCTTGGCCTGCTTCTGGGTGGACGCGCAGTAAACGAGGATGGCACTGTGGCCCAGACAAAAGCACATAGTGCATAGAAACTGGCCCGTCCAGTAGCACCAATCGGGTAGACCCATCAGGCGTTCGTACTCCTGCGGTGAATAGTTCATCTTTGTTTGTGTTATGATGGACATTTCAGGCATTCACTCGGCCTACCAACAGCCGTTTATTCTGGTCGAACTGCAAATAACACCGGTAATATTAATATACTAGAAGAGCGCAAATGGAACGAGAAAAGGGCAGGAGCAATACTGAAAGGCGAGCTAGTTGGTACATATGCATCGTAATAATTTTTCTAGCGCAGACTAACACACGGGCAAAGCGCTGGTGTCGTGCCCTCTCATTGTCCGTGTGTTAGTCTGCGCTAGAAAAGTTATCACGAGAAAAGGACAAAACACTGTCCTGGTTGGATTTGCGCACTACCGATTTATGACTTTATTCTAGTACTATATCTAGGCAAAAGGTAACCACACACACAAAAACAACGTTGCGCAACGCAAACGTGAACGACCGAGATACCAGTGCACACGCGGAGCACTCAGAAAGAGAGGAAAGACAAGAAAATAGATTTCATTGGCATGCTGGTAATAATGCTCATTGGCAGAAACACTCGCGTTGTCAACTGTTTTCTCCTCCGGCGCACTGCTGAAGTCTTTTATATTCATTTTCGGTGTCACGTATTTGGCTAATATTCGGGATTTCTAGCGTGAGTGTTTCTGTCCTTAAAATCACTTCCTTATTAGCTTTGTGTTTACGAACGCCAAGGTTGATTTGAAAAGGAGGCACAAGTCAAGCTCAGAGTAGCCAGTAGGAGGCACATATACGATAGAATTACAAATGAAGATTTTATTATTTCAAATAACACTAGTTTCCTTAAGCAAAGCAATAAACCATAAACAATACATTTTTTCTCTCTCCGTCGGCCTTCATGCGACAGGTTGGATGGAAATAAATAGATTTTAATTTTAATTTAATTGCGACTGTCCTTGAGTAAACTATAAGATATCATCATCATCATCAGCCTGTCTACGCCCACTGCAGGGCAAAGGCCTCTCCCATGTTCCGCCAATCAACCCGGTCCTGTGCTTTCTGCTGCCACGTTATACCTACAAACTTCTTAATCTCATCTACCCACCTAATTTTCTGTCTTCCCCTCACGCGTTTGCCCTCTCTTGGAATCCAGTCAGTTACCCTTAATGACCACCGGTTATCCTGCCGACGTGCTACGTGCCCGGCCCATATCCATTTCTTCTTCTTTATTTCAACTATGATATCCTTAACCTAAACTATAAGACATAAGGCTCTACAACTTATCCTGTTAGCGCACTGCAGTTCCGGTGCAACAGCTACTTGCCTTTCAAAAGTGCTTCACAGCCACTTTGCCGACAATGTCAATACCGTGATCCTTTTAAAGAGCGGAGGTGCTCTCCGAGGTTTGAGTTCAGGCATCGGCCACTCTACACAATACCGTCATGTGGTACTGACGGTGAAAAAAGCAACTGCAGCCGATAAAGATCAAACTCTTTACAGGACGAACTTCTGCCGAGAAAAATAATTACACTCAAAGTGCAACGATAACGGCGCGCACAGTCGTTAGTCGTCGAATAATCTGATTAGCAGTAAAGCGCGTCGGCAGGTATTGCCGGGCATCTAATACTCAAGCATTACCGTTGGTGACCAGATAAGTTCCAGAATATTCTATGTTCCCCACATTGGATGCACAATCTTATCGGAAGATTCTAAAGTAGTCGGGAATGTTCCGAGATATTCGGGTTCGATTTGCGCAAAATAGTGGTTACACGTGTAACGGACCGGTTACATACAAATATAAAAAGTAGCGCTCGTTGCGTGGCCCCTTTCTGAAAAAGCATCGCCCCGATGCTTAACAGAGAACATGGAAGGGGACAAAGTATGCCTACAAAAATAAAGAATAATAAAGAAAGCAAAAACCAGACCCCTCAGGTTCCCTAGTTCGTATAAAACGGCTTAAAATGCACGATATGGAAGACTTCAGGTCGTGTGCAGCGCAGCCGCAAGTTCGTAATCCCGTCCAGGACAACATCGTAGTCCATCGGGCCAAGACGTCGGAGCAGCTTGTATCGCCCGAAGTAACGTTGAAGAAGCTTTTCGCTCAGTCCACGTCGGCGGATCAGTGTCCACACCCAAACAAGGTCTCGGAGTAGGTATTCGATGTTGCGTCGTCGAAGAATGTGGTGACGGCTGTCGATCCTCTGTTGGTTCTTGATACGCAGACGGGGGAGCTGTCGAGCTTCTTAGGTGCGTTGCAAATAAGCGCGACGTCGGGATTGTCTTCGTCGGCGACACCTGGCAGCATTGCATCGAGCGTCGTGTCCGGGCTCCTTCCGTACAGCAACTTGTTTGGCGTCGTCTGCTGCGTTTCTTGTAGACCGTGTTGTACGCGAAGGTCACGTACGGAAGGATGGAATCTCACGTCTTGTGTTTGACGCCGACGTACATGGCCGGCATGTCGGGGCTGCCCTTATTTAGATGCTGGGTGACACCATTGGTTTGTGGGTGGTAGGTGGTTTGAGCGCCCGCATGTCCCTTAGCTTAGCAGCCCAGCTGATCACTAGCGCCACCTTCAGCGCCGTTACGCCGACACAACGCCACGCCCAAGCGAGAGCCGCGACGCGCTGTCTCTCTCCCGCACCCGCCTCCGG
>NW_023615830.1:0-40001 GCF_013339695.2 Rhipicephalus sanguineus | reverse complement strand
TTTCAGTTTAGTGAGGATCATCACAGTACAACGAAGAAAACACAAATAATGTCTCCTATACTTTCCTTAGCTTAATTGTGTGTCGGTTTCATATAAGTACATGCCACGGGAGACCACTTGCCCTTGGTGCGGGGAAAGGCCAAATCTCGCCCACATTACGCTGGATTTTAAAGTCAGGCCCTCAAATACGAATTCACCACTTATAAAGCAAAGCCACAGCACTAGGCAGTGGGAGACCTGGCTCACTTGCGAGGACCGGGATAGCTAGCTGGCCTTCCTAGACCAAGCCCAGCGGGCTGCGCAGGTCAGTGAATCCCTGGCCTTACGGACCCACCAACCCACCTTCATTTTCTTCACTCTATTTCAAAATAAATATTTTCGCTCTGCAAAGCAATGCTCTCGTCCTTTCCCAACACAACCAAAGCCGAGCTATCGCTCGAGAAACTTGGCTTAACCGCGTTCAACTACGGCCAATTCCTTGCTTACTTTCCTACCTTTCTTTTAGTTCGCCGCTGTTAAGAATGTTCTTGTGAATTGTTAGCGAATTTCGATTGCACGCCCTGCCTCAATTTCTGTACCTCACGGCACTTTTCCCGCTACTTGTATTGTGTCGTAGCATTTGTTAGATGATAAATGCATGTGCGCTAGCATTTCAATTTCTTGTTGTCATTTTTTGTATTGTATTGTGTCTCCATGTCAATCGATAAGTAGCTTGTTTTGTTTTCTGGCTCCGACACGGACCCCTTCACTGGGTCTGAATGCACACTGAAAGAACAAGAAGATTGCCATTCCCCGTCGATGACATAGCGCCGACGACTACAGGATGATGGCTTGGGACAATGCGCTGAGGTAGCAACTCGAATGTATGCCGCAGATGCGCCCATCAGTTATTTTGCGCTTGAAAGCTGTCGGCGCAAAACGCCTGACAATTTGTTTGATGACAATGTCGTGGAAATTGTATAAATGCACAATCGGTACATCGCAGCGACATCATCCGTTGCTCGTCATCCAAATTTATCCTATAGTACCACTTGGAAGCCAGTGAAATGAAGCGTGAACTCATTTGCCTCTTTTTTCTCGCACTGCTCTTGTCGGTCTCTGGGTAAGCATTACTTTTTATCTTGTTGATCACTTTGTCAGTTGGCAACTGTTTTATACATTTATTAAAGGCGATATACAATAAGGAGTTTAGGAACTGAATGCAAGTGTGACGTGGACATTGCCATCACTAAAGAATTGTGAAGGTCTCATGTGGTAGGAATTCGAAGCAGCCAGCGCGACATCCATAAAGGCCGACCCACAAGGAGCGATTTTCCGGCGAATAAGAATGCCGCTGGGAACTATTCCATAGTGTTTTCGCAACTGTTGGTCAATACTGGCGAAAAACCAGCGCCCCACCGGCCCGCAGTATCCGCCCCAAGGAGGTCAGGACGTAGCTATTCGCCGCCGATCAAACCAGTCTTGACAGCGAGCCGATGAGCCGGACGTCCGGCTACCCGCCAGAGGCGGAGACCACAGGCCGTGGGAGGGTAAGCGCGGACCAATCAGCACTTGACTGCGACCGCGAGAATACGGAAAGTATACTCGAACTATTCACTGGAACCAGGAAAGTGCTGCGACTGTCGGAGAGCGCGCCGGCAACACTACACTGTTGTCAGATGTGGTACAGCGCGTCGCTCGGGCAGCTAGCAGCTCACCTGTGAAGCTTCGCTTGCGGCGACTTATCGTAAATCGACATATTTCTTCATCATTTGTAGTATAGACAAATTTCTGCAGTTGGTGGACACTGTATTTCGGAGGGTAGGAACGTGCCAAAGGGCATGATAGGGTCAGGGCCTTATAAAAGGCGAAAATGGACGAATATCGGCGGTGTCGTGGCGGGACGAATTATAAGCAAAATTGAGATAGGTAAAGCGACGTCCTAGTCATGCTGATTGCCGGAAGACGTACTACATGGCAAGGATTCCAGGTAGTGTGCGGTGGAGGCGTTGGGTGAGCCCGTTTGTCTGAGGGTGGTACGAGGTAGCGACCTTGCGTTCGATGGAACAGGAACGGAGCAGACGACCTTCGACAGAAGGTAACCGACGATCCGTTAGTAACTGGCGAAGGGCGCCGTGGAGGAGGATGACGTCGTGGACTAAGAAGTCGGCGACATCTGTCGAGCAGCTGATGGGAATCGCTCGCGCGATGGCATATCGTGTTGCATAATCTGTATCCACGATAATCCACTGTTTTAATTTTACGAAAATTAGAAAAGAAAGGCCAGAGAAGTAGAGGCCCACACGGGAGAACGGCTCCTTGGGGATGTCAGGCGACTGAAGGAAACTGGCAGGTGGCAAGGCAGGCGTCTTCCCGCGCTTACACAGGTCACAAAAAGCGACATACCGACGCACAGAGTGATAAAGGCCGGACTCCTCACGAGGTCGCAAGTTCGAGTGATGCCCGTATGTCCAGCGGTAGGAACGTCGTGAAGTTGTTGGAGCACGGTCAGTGGTAGATGCTTGGGAACGACTAGTTGGAGTTCCGGATTATCAGACTGAAAGCTGCGAAGGTATACAGTTCCATCACGCAGGGTCGGTGGGTTGGTAGGTTCGTAGCTTAGGCGTCCATAAGATTTTGAAGAGCAGGATCTTATCGTTTCTCAGCTGAGCAGGATACTGCCGTTGATGGCAGAAGATGACGAAGAGATGTTGTTTCTTATGGAGGAAGATCAGGAGCAGTCATCTTACTAATGTTGTCCGCAGTCGACAAACACAAAGTTGTAGGCGACGAGGATCCGCTGGTACTGAGGAGGAATTCATAGATCAAAGAAGAGTTCTCATATTCTTCCAAAGGGGTGATAGGCGCCATGGCGATGTCATGGGGAAGCACGTGCGTAGAAAATCCAAAATTGTTACGCAAGCCCGATTTTCCGTGATTTGGACTACGGTGCTTGGCAGGGCAACATTTCGCGTCTGACCCACGTCTGTGAGCGGCGACAGACGTCGTCACTCGCCATCTGGAACGGGAGGACAGGGTGCAACGAGTAAACTTGTAGCAACATGTGGAGACAGGCGAGCGAACTCAGCAGAACATAAGCGGTGTGGTGCTCAAGTTGCGCCGTCGGCAGGGAAGTTCACGAATGTGGGATTAACGATAGCAGGGAGTAATCGGTGAGTGTGCACGGACATACGCGACTAGCCTGGACATGAAACCCACATGTCCCGGAGGCCCTGTATTTCCGCTTGCTAAAAACAACTCCAGGCTCCAGCTACAAGTGACGCTGCAATTGACCGGTGTGCTTTAGCACAGCAGGCCGTCATCGGGAAAAGAGCCGTATTTTCAGCTCTAGATGACACACCGCCATATTCAAGCCCACCATATTTAGTGCCGATCTCTGCCCCAAAGCGACAGCTACATATAAAATAAGTGCTGTGCTGCTGGACAAAAACTTTGTTAAAAGGAAGCCACATAGCGTCGGTGATGTCAAATTCAAATGACTTTACCACTACTGCGAACGTTACCAAACTTACCATCAGCGTTCAAGAAAATACGCATAACAATTAAACCCCATGACGAAATTTCGATAAAATTCCGGCAACTAATGATTAGCCGCCTGCACCACAGTGACAGCTGCATTAAGTACTCTGTGAACTGTGAACAAAGAGCTTTGTTCAAAGCAAACTGTACAGCCTTCATTCTAAAAAGGCAGGGCGTGCAAACACGGACTCAAGAAAGAAGTCTTTAGAATGAATACTTACCAAGTAGCTCAGCCCTCTGTTATTCTACTGTGTGCAGCATAAGTCATCAAAAGAAAACGTGATGGAATGTTTGAATCATGATTCATTAGGCCGCAAGCGCGGCTTATGCCTCATAAGTAACTTCCATACTGATACGGTTTATATGCAATCCCTGTTATTCCACATATATGCCATGCTATTTATCAGGAAATATAAGACAAATATAAAAAAAACGCACGACTAATGTTTCTGAAGTCCTTGCTGACTTTAGTGAATGCATGAGGAACTGGTCAAACGCAATATGAAACCTTTCAAGAGGGCATTTGTCAGGTAACTAGGGCGGGTTATTTCGTCTAAGCGCAAATTACCGGCTTCTAAACTTGCGAACTTGGATGCGTCCTTTCAGAATTAGGCATATTTCTGAAGAAGTACTTTATAATTTTCAGTATTCCAAATTCGCCATTAGCTGTGCGTGAATCGTGATTGGCCTCAATCTTTAGCTCCGGGCTCAGTGGGCTTCTCTGTCACACTGTGCTACGAAAGCTTTCTATTACAAAGTCACAAGTAGTGTTTTCTAATGCGTAGTGAGGTAGAACAACGACTAATACATTTCTGATTCGGCACCTTCGTCGTCAGTGGTCCTTCGCTATTGCTTAGGAGTTTTGTTCTGGCACTCTGGCTTCCAAGTGGAAGTAGATAATGACCCCACTTTTGGTACTCCTCTCTCACCCTCCCTTTTAGCAATGTTTAACCATTTTAAAGAAGGAAGACACGTCCGCACCTCATCGTCACGTTATACCCGTGCGACACGGGCTCATAAAATGACATTAATTTCCTAATACCTAAAGATTGAATGCCATTTGGGCGGTGCTAAACGAGCAAATCAAGTGGCATTCGCCTTAATGCCATTCGTCACCTAATGCCTTCGCTGGGACTTATTCGACTGGCAAATGCGTACTCTCGATGTCAAAGCCTACTCAGTGCAGTATACATAAAGCATCTGAAATAGCATCTATTGCGTCAGGAATATTTTGCACATAGTATGTGATTTCCCAGTCGCAGTATGCGAAATTGACTTCAGTATTACAATGGCTTCGACATGGCAGGCACCATGTCATATTATTGACTTCAGATTGAACGTTGAATGGCGGAAGTTGCTGTGGTCGGTTGCAATGTTTTAAAAGACAGAAACAGACTCTAGCTGCTGGTATCATAGTATGGTTACTTCTACATTTCACGATTCCGCAAGCGCACTGCAGCTGTTGAAAGGCAAGTTTATATTTTATTATTACCCTGAAATTGCTCGTTTCAAAAGTCGCAGTTATCGACATCATCAGGTCAAATGCCATTAAACTGACACGTGCGGAAGCTCGGTCAAATTAAAGTCATTCAGGAACTTAACGCCTTAACTGCTGAATGTCATTTCTCATGCCCGCATGGCAAAGCGATCAAACAATGTACCCTCCCTCTGTGTCCCTCGCCACAAAATATTATCCGTTCTCTCTGACCCTCACATTTCCATTTAAAGAAGGCTACCAACTATTTCTCACCATCGGATTGGTGAGAAATACCAATGGATTTAATAATCTCGTGTGCTCAGCTTACAATGATGATCGCCCTCGGTATTGGTATATTGTTGAAGCGTGCCACAATGTTTTCCTTATAGGGATTGTATGATCTTTTATTAGGTCACTCGCAAGGCTTGCGAAGCGACCATCACAACTGTCTGCATTTTTTAACCAAAACGCTGTGCAATTTTCAACGTAGGATTCGATGGAGGAGAATTCGCAGGAGACCACGCTTTCGAAATCGTCATTGGTAAGCAACCTATTTTATTATTTTGAAAGTTTAGTGCAAGCTGTTGAGACACAACGTGTTTTGTGGCATGGGAAAAAAAAATTAGCGCAGCTTGCACTGAGTCGCGCAAGGGAGGGTCACAGCAGAGCTGCTGGGCACGTTTCAGCTTGTCTTGTTAATCATCTGTACAGAATACTTGAGCGTTCACTGAGCGCGTCTCGGTTCATGATGATGATAATTTTCGATCTACGACACGCGGCAAACCTGGACCATAAGAGCTGTGCTGGAATAAAGAGTAATAAAGAGTAATAAAGAGTAGTAACTAAAAAGAGTAGCAGAGTAGTAAATTTCGCAGACAGTATGGAAAACGAACCAATGAGCTATTTCTTGTGCAAAAGGTAATAATGCAACGCAAGGCGAAGAAACAAGAGGACCACAAGAGGACCACGGAGTTGGTCACATGAGAGCGAGAAGACACGGATATACGCGCATTCATAGCAAATGTAGGAGGATGCAGCTCTCCTGTATATCGACGGCCATCGTCTTTTTGCCTGCGTATTGGTGTCCTGTACAAGAAAACGGAAAAGACTAGTCGTACTTACTGACACGCGAAGACATTGTTGTCGCCTCTCATGCATGACGAGCCCACATCTGATCGCGTAGGTCCTCACGAACTCTCGCATGAGTTCGCCAAGGCCCAAGCTTTCTGCATCTGTAAAGCGTTACGTAAAAGGCTGCCGTGATTGTCAACGCCGCAAATCGCCGCCATTGAAGGCCACGGGACTTCTGCAATCGAGCGCACTACTGAGGACAGAGCTGGGAGATTTTCGGTTGTCATCTGCCGGGTAAAAGTGGATCGTAGTGGCTACAGGCTCTTTTACGAGATGCGCCGAGAAAATGGAAGTAGAACGCGCTATGGCTCTCGATGTTGCCAAGTTCTTTATAGACCAGATCGTTTTCTGACATGGCGCCCCGTCGTGCGTGATCACAGACAGAAGAACCGCTTTCACGGCTCAACTCACTGACGACATATTCAAGGTGGGCTACACGAGCCATCGCCAGACGACAGCATATCATACGTAGACCAAAGGCTTGACTGAGCGATTGAAGAAAACCATCGCCGACATGTTATCCATGTATGTCCAGCACAGAATGTGACATCTTACTATGCGTCACATTGGCCTGCAGCGCTGCCATCCAGGAAACAACACGATTCACGACTTTCCGTCTTGTATCCGAATGTGAGGTTCGAACGAAGAAAGACAGTGGACCCACTGTTGCCATTACGAGTGTTTCTGCGACCACGATTTTCCCATGACTCCCACGACATGGTGTCGTTCGAGAGATGGTGGCGGTCGATGGTTTCGTCTGTGTTGGGGTGCTTCTTCACTCGAATTTTCGGATGATGAGTGAAGTCTGGGAGCAGAGTGCACAAGCGTCTTTTTTGGCGGAGCTCGCAGTCGGCCGTCTGTCTTCCTAAGAGAGAGAGAGAGAGAGAGAGAGAGAGAGAGAGAGGTTTATTGTGGCAGAAAAGCTGGTAGGTCGGCCTGAATCAATCTTGTGGCCTGCTAGTCAGAGTTAGGAAAGGGGAGGGCAGAGAGAAGGCGTTGATGATTACGAGGAGGAAAGTGGCGACGAAGCAAAACCTTGAATGTCCAAAAACTATTTACATTCTCTTGTCGAGTTCTGCCTCGTGCAAAAACTTGTTCAGCGCTTTCAGAATATGGTGCTGATGACGAGGTGGTGGTCGCAACAGAAGTTTTTCTGATACTTGTTGCTTCATGGATTCCAACAAGATGGTCATCGAAATTATTTGCGTGATATACCGCGGGCAGACGCACAAGAGGTATTAAGTAGTCTCAGGGGTGCCACATACTTCGCATGACCGATAAGGTGTAGGTAGGGACGAGTGAACGCCACACCTAGGCGTAATCTGTGCAGTAAGCTTGTACTGCACCTTCTCATGATTGGCGGTATTCTAACGTGCATGTCAGGGCCGAGTTCGTGAAGACTGCGGTGACGATGACTAAGTAAAGACCAATATGCTGCAGTAGTTTTGCGGAGGAGTGTATACGCAGCGGTGTCAATATCCGGTCGTGAAAATGGATTGGACAGTAATGTGGCGTTAACGTTGTTGAATAATGTGGTGTTATCGATGTGGAAGCAGTGGGCCGTCTTTGCCTCCGCATCGGCTGGCTCATTTCCATGTAATCCACTGGAAACTCTGCCCTGGAATCCACTGATACCTAATACGATGGCCAGTTTGCAGGGCTACATTGTGTGAATCGACTACATCTTGAACAAGAAGATAATATGGCCCTCGTTTAAGCGCGGAATCCAATACTTGAAACGCTGGTTTGCAGTCGTAAAGTATAGTCCGGCTGAGTGGAGGCTGCGTCGATATATAACGAATTACCTCGCGGATGGCCACAATCACTGCCGCCGTCGATGTCGTTCGGTGGTCTAGGCGGAAGCATTTGCTGATCTTCAAACTCTGTATGATGAACACCGCTGTTGAAGCAGTGGGTAACACAGATCCGTCAGTAAACACATATATGAAAGTGGCATATCTTGTATATATATATTTGTCACGTGGTCGTGACGTCGACGAAGACAGCGGTCGGCGTTTGCAGGATGAAACTGTTTATTTGGCCGAACTTGTGGCCGGAAAATGAGAACTAGGACTACAGCAATACACGCTGTACAATGATAGCGGCGAACAGGGCGTCGTCCGTCGATCAACCGACAAGCGGTGAAGCGCGTCGGCATTTAAACATGTGCCGTCGAATATTCCAGCATTATCGCTGGCTGTCGTGCAAATTCTAGAATAGGCTCGAGTGTGCGCGTCTTGCGCGCAATCTTAACAAAACGATCTACAATGATCGCGAAGCCTCTCGAACAATGAGGCGCGGTTTGCGCTGAGCGTTTCTGACAGTCTTTGTGGGCGAGAAACGAATAAACCAAAAGTGATAATAAGAAACGCCCGTGGCAATGCCCCCCTCTGAAAAAGCATCGTCCCGATGCTTAAAACAGGACAGTCCAATGCATGCAACAATAAATAACAAGAATAAAGCAACAAAGTACAATAAACAATAAGCACAAGCAAGAAAGTACAATAATAAAGCAAAATGACAGTCCTCAGATTCGCTAACGCGTGTAATATGGTTTGAGGCGCACGACATGGACGACTTCAGGTCGTGCACGGCGCCGCTGAGAGTTCGTAATGCCGTCAGGGACAACCTCGTAGTCGAGTGCGCCGAGGCGGCGAAGTACCCTGTACGGTCCGAAGTATCGTCGGAGAAGCTTCTCACTAAGTCCCCGTCGGCGTATTGGCGTCCATACCCAGACACGGTCGCCGGGCTGGTACTCCACGAAGCGTCGTCGAAGATTGTAGCGACGACTGTCGGTGCGCTGCTGGGTCTTGATGCGCAGGCGGGCCAGCTGTCGAGCTTCTTCGGCACGTTGTAAGTAAGCGGCGGCGTCGACATTTTCTTCGTCGGTGACGTTGGGTAGCATGGCGTCCAGCGTCGTCGCCGGGCTCCTTCCGTAGACCAACTTGTACGGCGTCATCTGCGTCGTTTCTTGGACGGCCGTGTTGTAAGCGAAGGTCACGTACGGAAGGACGGCGTCCCACGTCTTGTGCTCAACGTCGACGTACATGGCCAGCATGTCGGCGATGGTCTTATTTAGACGTTCGGTGAGGCCATTGGTCTGCGGGTGGTAGGCGGTGGTGCGGCGGTGGCTCGTCTCGCTGTATTTGAAGATCGCCTGAGTTAAGTCCGCAGTAAAGGCGGTACCTCTGTCTGTGATGAGGACCTCTGGGGCGCCATGACGCAAGACGATGTTCTCCACGAAGAACTTGGCTACCTCGGCGGCACTGCCTTTGGGCAAGGCCTTTGTCTCGGCGTAGCGGGTGAGGTAGTCAGTTGCTACGACGATCCACTTGTTGCCGGAAGTCGACGTGGGGAACGGCCCCAGTAGATCCATCCCGATTTGCTGGAACGGCCGGTGAGGTGGTTCGATTGGCTGCAGAAGTCCCGCTGGCCTAGTCGGCAGGTGTCTTCCGTCGCTGGCAATCTCGGCAAGTCTTAACGTAGTGGGCTACGTCGGCAGCAAGGCGTGGCCAGTAGTATTTTTCCTGTATTCGGGCGAGCGTGCGGGAAACACCGAGGTGTCCAGCCGTCGGGTCGTCGTGTAGGGCCTGGAAGACTTCTGGTCGCAATGATGAGGGCACGACGAGAAGGTAGTCAGTTCGAAGTGGCGAGAAGTTCTTCTTCAGGAGAACGCCGTTCCGTAAGAAAAACGACGGCAGTCCTCGCTTGAATACCTTCGGAACAACGGCGGTCTTGTACTCGAGGTACTCAATAAGGCCCCCCAGTTCCGCGTCGGCCCGTTGCCTTTCGGCGAAGTCGTCGGCACTTATGGTTCCGAGGAAGCAGTCATCGTCGTCGTCTTGCGGCGGTGCGTCGACGGGGGCACGAGACAAGCAGTCGGCGTCAGAGTGTTTTCGTCCGGACTTGTACACGACGGTAATATCGAATTCTTGAAGCCTCAGACTCCATCGTGCGAGACGACCTGAAGGGTCCTTCAAGTTAGCTAGCCAGCATAAGGCGTGATGGTCACTGACAACTTTGAAGGGCCTGCCATAGAGGTAGGGGCGAAACTTTGACGTAGCCCAGAGGATGGCAAGGCATTCCTTTTCTGTTGTGGAATAGTTTGCTTCCGCCTTGGATAGTGACCGGCTAGCATAACTGATAACCCTTTCAAGCCCGTCAGTCTTTTGCACAAGGACGGCACCGAGTCCTACGCTGCTTGCGTCGGTGTGTATTTCCGTATCGGCGCAATCGTCGAAATGCGCGAGTATGGGTGGCGTCTGCAGGCGTCGTTTAAGTTCTTGAAAGGCTTGCACTTGCGCCGTTTCCCACCTGAATTCCACGTTATTCTTCGTGAGAAGCGTCAGTGGTTCGGCGATCCGTGAAAAGTTTTTGACGAAGCGTCTGTAATAGGCGCATAAGCCGAGAAATCGGCGCACGGCCTTCTTGTCAGTGGGTGGCGCGAAGTCGGCGATGGCAGCTGTTTTCCGCGGGTCTGGGCGCACTCCAGACTTGCTGATCACATGACCCAGAAACAAGAGCTCGTCGTACGCAAATCGGCACTTTTCTGGCTTCAGGGTCAGTCCAGAGGCCTTGATTGCTTGAAGTACTGCCTCAAGCCGCCGGAGATGCTCGTCGAAGGTTGAGGAAAACACGACGACGTCGTCCAAATACACAAGGCACGTCTGCCACTTCAATCCGGCCAGTACGGTGTCCATGACACGCTGGAACGTCGCAGGTGCCGAGCAAAGACCGAAAGGCATGACCTTGAACTCAAAGAGGCCGTCGGGTGTTATAAAGGCAGTCTTTTCTCGGTCTCTCTCGTCGACTTCGATTTGCCAGTAGCCGGTCTTGAGGTCCATCGACGAAAAGTACGTCGCGTTGTGAAGTCGATCCAGGGTGTCGTCTATTCGTGGGAGGGGGTACACGTCCTTCTTCGTGATTTTGTTCAGGCGCCGATAATCAACGCAGAAACGCAGTGTCCCGTCCTTCTTCTTCACTAACACCACGGGTGACGCCCACGGACTCTTGGACGGCTGGATGATGTTGTCGCGTAGCATTTCGTCGACTTGTTTCTTTATCGCGTCGCGCTCTCGAGTAGAAACTCTGTAGGGGCTCTGACGGAGTGGTCGAGAATGTTCTTCTGTTATAATGCGGTGCTTCGCAAGGGGCGTTTGTCGGACCCGCGATGACGACGAGAAACAGTCCCTGTATTGCAGGATCAGGGTTTTCAGCTGGTCTTGCTTGGCCTTCGGAAGGCTCGGATTGATGTCAAAATCCGGTTCGGGACCTCTATTCGTCGAAGCAGGTTCGGCAGCATCGAAGAGGGCGAAAGCATCGCTGGCGGCTAGACATTCGTCGATGTAGGCAACCGTCGTACCAAAGTTGAGGTGCCTATATTCGTGGCTGAAGTTCGTCAGCACCACCTTTGCTTTACCGTCACGCAGCTCGGCTATACCTCGTGCGACGCAAATTTGACGGTTCAGGAGTAGGTGCTGATCACCCTCGATGACGCCTTCAAGGTTCGCAGGTTTTTCGGTGCCGACGGAAATAATGACGCTGGAGCGCGGCGGAATGGTCACCTGCTCTTCTACCACATTCAATGCATGGTTGCCTGGCATCGCGTGGGGCGGGAGCGCTTTGTCTGAGGTCAGTGTTATCGACTCAGACCTCAGGTCGATGACGGCGCCGTGGTCACTTAAGAAGTCCATTCCAAGTATCATATCCCTGGAGCAGTTTTGTAGGATTACAAAGCTCGCAGGATAAGTCCGGTTATTGATGGTGACTCGCGCCGTGCAGACACCAATCGGCGTTATCAGATGGCCTCCAGCGGTCCGGATCTCGGGGCCTTCCCAAGCAGTCCTAACTTTCTTCAACTGTGCTGCGAACGGCCCACTGATGACGGAATAGTCGGCTCCAGTATCGACGAGAGCAGTGACGTTGTGGCCGTCGATCAGAACGTCGAGGTCGCTAGTCCGCCGTCTTGCGTTGCGGTTAGGTCGCGGCGTCGGGTCACGGCTACGTCGGTTTGCACCGCTGCTTCCGCGTTGCGTCGTCAGGTCTGCTTCCGGTCGCAAAGTTTCGTCTTCAGGGCGTCGTTCGGCGTGCGGCGGGGGCTCGGAACTTCGTCGCGGCGTGGTCGTCGACGGCGGAGGATCTTCAGCATTTCGTCGTTCAGCAACCGCACCTCCATCGGTTGCTGCCCTTAGTTTTCCGGATACGGGCTAGGCGACCGGCCCCGGTTTGGGCCAGTGTACTGCCGGCGGTGCGGTGACATGTAACGGCCGGGCGACGGCGAGCGGGAAGGTCGTCGTTCTTGCCGCTGTGCTCCGGTGAGATAGTCGTCGATGTCGCGAGGCCGTTCGCCTGGCTGCGGGCGCGGCGCGTTGACGGCGAATCCGCGTAGCCCCATCTGTCGGTATTGGCAGCGGCGGTACGTGTGGCCGGCCTCCCCGCAGTGGTAGCAGAGCGGGCGGTTGTCAGGGGCGCGCCAAACGTCGGTCTTTCGGGGGGTGTAGCTTTGGCTTGCAGGCGGGCGGGATAGCGTCGGAGGTGGCGGCGGTGTCTGGCGACGGAAATGCGACGGCGCAGGGCGTTGGTGATAGCGCGGAGTGGCGACAGCATGGCGTGCAACGGCAGCATAGCTCATGGCTTCCGGCTCAGGTTGCGGCGGTGCAGCAACTCCTAGCGAATGCTGAAGTTCCTCGCGAACGACGTCGGCTATGGAATGCACCTGGGGTTGAGATGCAGGAAACATCTTTCGGAGCTCTTCGCGCACGACCGCCCTTATCGTCTCACGCAAGTCGTCGGAGCCCAGCGCATGTGCTTCCCCGTAGTTCGTCGTCGGCATGCGGCGGTTGTATTGCCTCGTGCGCATCTCGAGCGTCTTCTCGATTGTTGTTGCCTCCGCCAGGAATTCTTGGATGGTCTTGGGTGGGTTTCTGATCAGTCCCGCGAACAGCTCCTGCTTGATTCCTCGCATGAGGAAGCGCACTTTCTTCTCCTCGGGCATCTCGGGGTCTGCGTGGCGGAACAGTCTCGTCATTTCTTCTGTGAAGAGTGCCACGTTTTCGTTAGGCAGCTGCACGCGGGTTTCGAGCAGAGCCTCGGCCCTCTCCTTGCGGACGACGCTGGTGAATGTTGCCAGGAACCTGGTGCGAAAAACGTCCCATGTTGTCAGGGTTCGCTCTTGGTTCTCGAACCAGGTTCTAGCTGCGTCCTCCAAGGCGAAGTAGACATGCTGTAGCTTGTCTTCACTGGTCCAGGCATTGAAAAGGGCGACTCGGTCGTAGGCTTCGAGCCAGCTTTCCGGGTCTTCGAACGACGATCCGCGGAAGGTTGGCGGCTCCTTGGGCTGGCGAAGAAGGATTGGCGCAGGCTGCACGTGGTCGGTCATAGTCGCTGTGGTCGATGTTGAGATGTGCGGCTGCCTGGGTTTTTCGGGAAGGAGCCCGTGCTCTGGCTGCAGTCCCTTCTGCCTGCGGCTTGTTCGACGATCCGGGATTTCCTTGCCGTCGTCCTCGTCGCGGCTTGGGCTTGGGTCAGCGCTCCGCGGTGGCGTCCGGATCATGGAAGAAGCAGCACCTCCACCAGATGTCACGTGGTCGTGACGTCGACGAAGACAGCGGTCGGCGTTTGCAGGATGAAACTGTTTATTTGGCCGAACTTGTGGCCGGAAAATGAGAACTAGGACTACAGCAATACACGCTGTACAATGATAGCGGCGAACAGGGCGTCGTCCGTCGATCAACCGACAAGCGGTGAAGCGCGTCGGCATTTAAACATGTGCCGTCGAATATTCCAGCATTATCGCTGGCTGTCGTGCAAATTCTAGAATAGGCTCGAGTGTGCGCGTCTTGCGCGCAATCTTAACAAAACGATCTACAATGATCGCGAAGCCTCTCGAACAATGAGGCGCGGTTTGCGCTGAGCGTTTCTGACAGTCTTTGTGGGCGAGAAACGAATAAACCAAAAGTGATAATAAGAAACGCCCGTGGCAATATATGATAACGTGGATTATTTTTGGCCTCATGAGAGTATACGCGATATTTTGCCCACTCCGAGAATGAATAGGCGCACCTCAGGTCTTGATGAAGTGCATACTGGCACTTCTGCAGCTTTTGCCGGAGCGAAGCCTGAGGAAATGACGTTCTCATGGCGTGACATGGATTCGGCAAAAGTGCTGTCCGGTTAGGGGTGTGGATTGTCGATAGAGGATGACGATCATGACGGGTCAACAATCGGAGATATACCGCTAAAGGTTCGCATGAAAGATAACTCTCTATGGGAGTTATGCGTACTTCCGCAATTACTCCCATCGTTGAAGTACAGCGCGGCAGCCCAAGACATGTTCTCAATGCCTGAGCTTGCAAGCCTTCCAGTGTACGCAAGCAGGTCGGGTGAAGGATGGTAATAATAGGTAAGCTGTATCGCAGGTAGCCTACGAAATGTGCCTTATACAGTTGGAGCGATGACCTCTCTGATGGGCCTCATTTTATGTCTTTTATATATCTAAGCATGTGTATAAAGCTGCTTAATTTAGACCTAAACATCGACACATGCTTCGATCAGCGCATGTTTCGGTCAATAATCACTCCTAGGAATTGGTGTATTCTATTAGAACGTTTAATTGAGCAAGTTCGTGTGATTCCATCTTGAATGAATAAAACGCGCGAAAGAACGAGGACGAACAGAAAAAAACAACAGACCACGGCGCTGACTCGCAGCTAAAACTTTATTTCGCAACGAACAGAATAAATAGCACGGCACAGTTGCGAGTCAGCGCCGAAGAGAATAGTTGCGAACAGAATAAATTTGTACGGCACAGTTGTGAGTCAGCGCCGTGGTCTGTTGTTTCTTCTGTTCGTACTCGTTCTTTCGCGCGTTTCATTCATTCAAGTAGGAATCAGTGATGCGTTACATATGGTACAGAAGCGCCATCAATTGTAATCTGGTAATGGTGCATCGGTTTGCGCGTAAACACAAGGGCCGCAAACTTCGCAGTCGCCAAGTGCAGACCTCGCGAACGCAAATATTTAGAGGTGACCGACACTGCATGTTGTAATCTTGCATGAAGCTGGGCCCGTGAAACACCGGAAGCCCACGAACAGATATCATCTGCGTACAGGTTCATCCTGGCGGTCCGTGGTACTGCATCGGCGAGGCTAATGAGAGGTATGTTGAAGAGCGTCGCTAAGAATGCCACCTTGAGGAACACCACGGAAGACTTCATGACGACTCATCTCTTCATCCGTAGTAGTCCTAAATATGGCCGGGCCCGTAAGGTAATTCGTTGTCCACAGAAACATCCTGCCTTCAATCTCTAGCTCCTCAAATGCGTCGAGAATGTCGTCATGTAACACAATATCATATGCGCCTTTGACATCCAAAAAGAGTGCTCCTGTCAAGCGTCGACGCTTCTTTTCCTGTTCGACAGTTGATACTAGGTCAATCACGCTGTCGGTAGAAGACATCCATTTGCGAAAACCTGTCATCATGTCTGGGTAGAGGTTGATCTCCTCAAGAAACTATTCCAGCCTCGTCGACACCATTTTCTCCATGATCTTGCCTAGGGAACTTGCCAGGGAAACAGGCCTGTAGGATGATAGCGCATGAGGTGTTTTGTCAGGCTTCAGAAGCGCCATGACACGACTGGTTTTTCATTTGTACGGCACAGTGCCTGTGCCCCACGACGCATTAAACATGTATAGAAGAAACTTGCGTGCTTCTTCCCCCAGAGAACGGAGCGCAGCGTACGTGATGCCGTGTGGTCCCGGCGCCGATGAGCGTCGAGTAGAAGCAAGCGTGGCATCTAGTTCTTGCATCGTGAACATGACATGAAGACGGTCATCAAAGGCTGACATCAAAAGTGGGGCTCCGTTCGATGACTCGCAGAAATTATGCCAATCGTGTTCGTGCTTAGGCGCCAATTTAAGTTATACACTTATACGTCGTCCTTCAAAGCGTGTGCAATAGTGTACTTCGCTGCGACAGACTTGAGACATATGCTCCAAAATGGTTAATTTCACCGAGTATTTTTTTTGTACAGTTTTGTGGTTCTCGTAAGTCAAGAACGCTGGCAAGCAATGACAGGTGTGGCTTGATGCTATTACTGAAAATTACGCCGCCCAGTAACATAATCTCTGGCACTGCAAACCTACACTTTGCAGTGTTAAATGTCAGCCCCGCAGTCGCGGCTGCTTTCAATGGGTCTTCTAGGCGGTGGTCATGCGCTTGTTTCGTGGTCCCCCAGACAAGCACATTATCAACATACACGCGAACAGCAGACAGACGTCAAATATTTCGTACAGTGTTTTCTGGAACACCTCAATGGCTGATGCTATATCGAATGGTAGCCTAAGGATGCTGCAACGAAGAACGTGGTGGAAAAAGTGCATACATTTGACGATTGCTCGTTTACAGGAATTTGATGGAACCATGCGGTAGCGTTAAGGCGAGAAAAAAAAGGTTTAACGCCTGCCAGTTCTGCTTCGATGTACTCGCTTCGTATCGAATGATAATATTCTCTTTTTACATTCTCGTTGGTGTTTTTAGGATCAAGGCAAATCCTTAGCCTCTCCCAATTTTTCCCAGACCGTGGGGCAGCTAACTTTCTCGTCGGCTGCTGGAGAGAGAGGAGCACTGTTCGCGCCGGTTGTACGACGGTAGCGCATCATCGCGAAGCGCGATTTTGTATTCCGCTGGAGGCATGCGACACCGCGAAACACGTGAAGGAACTTATGTGTCACATCTCTTGCAGGGATTGTGGGTGCACTTTCGTCGTTGCGTTGGATTACACCAAAGCGCTCACAGGCTTCCAAGACGAGGATGGCTCGGTGCTCTCTTCGGGCTAAGAATTGAGCCGAGTTCTCCTTGTAATTTATGACCACCGGTGTTGAAAATGCTCCACATTGCTTCATGATGCTTCCGCTGTAGCAACGCAGGACAGCACTATTAGGTTGAAAAGCTCACACGCTTACTTGCGATACAGATACGATGGTATCAGATTTGCTCGGGCTCTGATGTCAACGTTGAATGTTGGACGGTGGTGTTATTGACCGCAGCTGTGCGCGTGGCCCACTAGTGCGCTAAAAGAAGGAGCAACTGTGAGCTGCCTACGTAACTAGTTTATTGGCTGCCCCATGGTAGGGCGCCACCACCCGCTTTGGCCGATAGCTTCTTTCAAGGAAACAATATTTTCTGTGAAATATTGGGATTGAACGCCAGGATTTACCTAAAAAATGCAAACAACAGTGACTAAAACAGCGTCTAGCAAATTATGTCACTTCCGAATTGATATAACCTCTGTTCTATTCGTGAATGTGTGAGCGCAGGCAAAAATTATCCTATTTGAGTTGATAGGGGACTGCGACAGCTGTTGGAAAGAGCCTTTGTAAATAATCTGACCAGCTACTATCTTTACATTTCACGCTTAAGCATTCACATTTCGTACGGACGCGTCCCATGACTAGGCTGGCACATTTCTGTGCGAAAACTACAGACAGAAATATGTATTCGAACAGCTGTGAGTGTTATCACGTTTCTAGGGCACGAATTGAAGCCTAGAAGTTACGGCAGTAAGTTAAGCAAGTTGGTAGGGATTCATTGTGGAGGCGAACACGAGCACAGGCGCTGAGAGCAGGGGCGTAGGCAGAAATTTTTTTCGGGGGTGGGGGAGGGGGGTGCACTTCCTTGATCTGAAGTAGGGGCCGGGCAGGCAAATGTGGTCGAGTGTCATTTTGTGCTCTGTGTGCCAAGGCAAAAAAATTCTGGGGGGGGGGGGGGGCACGGGCCCGTTGTGCCACCCCCTGGCAACACCACTGGCTGAGAGAGCCTTTGTTGTGTGTGTGTGTGTGACTTAGTTCGTTCTTCTCTCTCATGTTTCCGCTACTGCCGAATGAATATTGTTTAAACACATATTTCTATATTTAAAACAGCCTAAGGCTCTCCAGCAGCGGAACTGCTAGAACGTAAACCTTTCTGCGACAAGACGGAACTGTAGCAGACGTGTCGGGCAGGTCGTCTAGTTTCCCGTGATGGTGATCTTTAAGACAGCACAACGGCAGACAATGCAAGTGCGTGACAATAAGAAAAGGAGAAAACCGCTTGATCGGCTAATTGCGCAGCCAACAGTTTGACAGCTGAAGTCGGTATGCAAAATGCGTCTTCCTCATATATATACAGCACGATGAATACCCTTCTAACTTAAATGCATTCTCCGCAGCAAGCAGTGAACTGGTGAACACAGAAATGTGCAGCATCTCGATATGGCAGCACACATCCATTACCAGACTTTGTAAGAAAAAGTCTTTAAAATTTTCATTCTAACCCTTGCATGTATTGCACCACAGCTTAACTGGCATGCACGTGTAAGTGACTACAATGAGAGGAGACCACGCAAGCCACGGAATAAGAAAAAGACCGCAATAGAGTATTTTAAGCGGCAGTTATTTTATTCCCAGTCCTCAAACATCGACGTTTTCTTTCAGGTACGGACTCCCCCCCTCTCCTTCAAGCGAGAGTGAAAATGCCTGCACCGGCGGGGTATGTGTCAGTTAGTTACCTTCAATGCCAATTAGTGTATGGTGCTCGCACCCGATGTTTGGACCCCTTTATGATAATTAAACTAAGGAGGAAGGCTATAGTTTAATGAAAAATGCCTGCATTGGGCTTAATTTGCGATACGAAAGCGCCGTAATGAAAGGAAAACGAAGTAGATATCGCGGTATTTATATTAGTATTCAAGCTTTGATTGCACTTCCATGTTTATTTACTTGAATTGTGGCTGGAATAACGAGGTTTGCATTGACATGTACCTGCATACATAACCTTCGAAGCTTACCAAGTCCTTCTGAGAACTGCAGTGGTTCTCAATTGCTTCGTAAACATCTGAAAATCTTGGTGTCGTGGGCGTAGAAGAACTAGCTTTGTTGGTTATTCGTTCCTCGAATCCACCTGTTCCAATTATATGGTGAGGACGGTCTAATGCGTTCATTAGACAAGAATGGATCGCTATAAAAAGTTGATTTCTGTAAGCCATGTAGTCAGATATGTATACACAATTTCTTTTTCAAGAGCGGATCAGTTTAGAGGCCCATGCTGTCATCGTATGCTGTATGCATCGTCGTATCACGTCGCTTGTTGTCATGCAGGCAAAACAATCTATAGCGTAACCATGTATAGCATAGTCGTGTATAGTATAGTTAAGCAAGGGAGGGGACAGGGCGGTTAGGGTGAGGAGGATGAAAACGAGGAAGAGAGAGGGTAAAACATAGCATAGCAATGCATGGCGTCACGCATGCAAAACCCTGTATAGCACAGCCATGTATAGTAAGTATAGCAATGGGGTGGGAAAGGGAAGTGAGCGTGAGGAGGAGCGATGTGAGGGTGACGAGGATGTAAACGGGGAGGCGAGAAGGTAAAGCATAGCATAACCAGCATAGTATAGCCTAGCCATGTGCAGTATAGTATAGCGAGGGGTGGGAAAGGGAAGTGAGTTTGAGGGGAGGGGTTCTTGCCCACAAACATCTGAATTGCGTCGTCAGTCACAGCTTTGAAGATGTGTTTGATCTTCTCGGCTTCCGTCAAGGCCGAGTTGACACACCGGCAAAGGTCGACCACATCTTCGATGTAGCTGGTGTAATTTTCACCACATTGCTGAGCTCGAGCGCGCAAGCGCTGTTCGGCAAGTAGCTTGCGAAGCGCTGGACTGCCATTTGTTGGGCTTGCTCACCCAGTCGTATTCGTCAGGCCAATCTTCCACGTCCTTGTGATCGGTACCGCTGCAGGAACGCGGGTCGCGTTACCGAACAGACAACAGGCGGAGTAGTTGCAGCCGAGGCGGCAACCTGCTGATCTTCGTCCGTGGACATGGTAGAAACCGGAAGCAACGGACGGTTTCTAAGTTCGAGGAATATGAAGTACCCCGCACTTCCACCAGTTAAAACAAGGCGTTCAGGAGAAGCACTTTTTTATAAAACAGATGAACAGTCACAAGTTACGTGGTAATGGCGGATGATGATGATGATTCTCTCTTGCTGATGGCGCTCACCCACAAAGGGTGATGGGCCAAGAACCGGGCGGCAGGATCTTTGAGGAAAATACTTATGAAACTAGAGACAAACACTGTAACTTTAGACTAAAAGAAAAAAAAAGACATAGCTAATACTTGAAAATTCCAGAGAGCAAAGAGTCAGGCTATCAAATGTGATGCTTTACGAGTGTAACAACTGGTTGTAATTAATAATGAAAAAAAAAAACAATATACACTAGCATGACAATCTTTTTCTTTCCTGTATGTAATCAACCAGTGCAGAGTGGACCTCCCTGTGGCTATAACCTAATGTAATACCACCAAATGATAAAATTTGCACGACATTGATTTGTAAGCTAATGGTGGAACCAGCCTAAGTGCCGAGCCAACCAAACCTCTTCTTTTCCACCTGAGTGGTATCCTCTGCCTTTTCGAGTAGCACTCATCTTCACTACAAGATAGATAGATAGATAGATAGATAGATAGATAGATAGATAGATAGATAGATAGATAGATAGATAGATAGATAGATAGATAGATAGATAGATAGATAGATAGATAGGTGCGCACCGAGGGGCTTTGGCTCTCACTGAATAAAGTTTTAACACGACTTTTGCCATTACATATGGCAGAACGGGAAAACTACGTGTTTTACCTCTCTCGTTCAAAGAATTGGACCCTTGTCGCTGCGCTAACGGGGCTTCGAATGGGATCAGGAAATCTGCACAACCTAGAAGCGTAGCTAGATATCTTGGCCAGTAAGAGTGACGCGACTAACAGATACATACGACTTCTAGTAGAAATAAGAACCACAAATGAAATTTGGCGATTTTCATACCGCTACGCTGTGGAACCCAACAAAAAACTTAACTTGCGAGAAATCTGATATAGGACGAATCTGAGCGCACTCGTCTCATCACGTTGATTTCCTGCCAATATACGCAAATATATTAGTCCACACTATCTAGGGATGGAGCTAAAGTTATGGAGTGATTTGTTTCTCCCGAAGTCAGTCAATTTAACGTAGTAATATTATCCAACACTATTCAAACCCAAAACTCCGTATGAGCGTTTTTGAAAAGTCGACTAGTGTACCAACTGTCTTTTGTAGCAAACGTGATTGGTCATCGTGACTCCAAAAGGCAAGTAAAATGTATGCGCATGAAGGAAAGCTCTGTGTTTAAACAGAAAAAAAGTAAATTCTACCCGGGGTCAGCTTTATAAGATTTGCTTTAAACCACTCTGCAGTGTCGCAGCTAATGTACCGTTGCTTATCTGCTTCACAAAACTGTGCTTCTTTTTGTTCATTCAGTGCCCACCAGATGCAAATCAGGGAGATCCATGCGGCAACGACTGTTTTGTTTGAGACCACTCGGTTATGACGGACTCTTCCAACTTGTGTGCATGTAACAGAGTGACGTGCCTGCGTCCGAAGAAACAGTGTGGGCGGCATTTGACGTCGCTCATTATGTCTATCTTGGAGACAAATACATTTAGCAAAAAAATTTCGCAATAGTACACTGCCTCGTATTCCCTTTCTTATGGCGATAGGTGCTATGGCTATTGCGGCGGGATCACTCCACTGAGTGCTTTCATCTGTGAGTGTGTATCGCTGGTATGCGATGATCAGTTATAAGAAAGCTGCAGATAAGGAAAATTGTCATACACTTGATTTCTGAAAATAGTGCGACGAAAACAGAACAAACACAAACAGCCTCATAAAAAGAAAGGAATAGTAACATGATTTGTTTGGCAATGGAGTCGGAGTCATGGACGACACATTGCACATTTGTTGAATTATCACTGAGGTAAGCGTGCTGGGTACACTGAAGTTTTGAAAGTTGATTGGGCTAATAAATACTGTGTTACTCTTAATATATGGTATTTATACGGCATTGGAAAGAGAATTGCACATCGAAATGGTATATTGCTTTCGTGCATACTGCAGGGATTGCAAGTGTCGACATATCTCGAATACTAGATACGGCAAGTTGATTGGAAGTTCAGTGGGTAATCAATGTTGAATGATCGTTGCGCCGCCGTTGACACAATAATAAACCGTTTTGATTCTGTGGAAATGGCCCTCGCGAGGTGGTGGCGGCAAAGGTGATGATGTTGCTACAGGCAGTGGCGTACCACTTGTTCGCGGTGGGGTGGCAAGCCTCCCTATATTTTATTTACAGCATACTGCGGTCGAAAGACCAAGCAGGGGGGCATAACAAAAAGTGATTCACAATGTAACTTCAATAAAAAGAAAAGTTCAAGAAAATAAAAAAAAAACATGTTAAGGCAGTAGAACGCAGGACAAAAATTGAATAAAGCAAAATGGGAGCAAAAAAAAATGCAACGCACTAGAGATTGCAAATCAAATACAACGTCAGACAGTCTGAGATTTTGAGTTGCACGGTTAAGAACAGAAAGATACATATTTATCAAAGTCAGGATTTTGATTATCACAGAATGCTACAAAAGGTAACGCGTTCCAATCAATGATGGTCCGAGGAAAGAATGAGTTCATGAAAAGATTAGTACGTGCGAAGTAAGGTTCAAGAGTGTAACTATTTGTTTGTCGAGTTTGTCTTGAAATTCGATTTCTTACATAAGTTTCGGACTAATGTTAAATTTACGAAAATAAAGTGAGTGTAGAAATTTCAGCCGGGCAACTGCTCTTCGGTGTTGTAAAGTAGGGATGTTATTAATGGCCATGATCATTGTTGGTGAGTCATTTCTATGGTAGGCATTAAAGATAAAACGAACTGCCTTTCGCTGCACCATCTCAAGCTTCTTAATATCTTTCTTTAGATGTGGGTCCCCAAACGACACTAGCATAGTCTAACTTTGGTCTTATAAAAGCATTGTAGGCCAACAGTTTGATTTCTGATGGTGCTGTTTTTAATTTATGCCTCAAAAAACCGAGCTTTCTAGAAGCAGATGAGCATGTTTATTAATGTGACTTTGACCATGTTAGGCGGCTGGTAATTGTGACACCTAAATATTTATATTCGTCAACCTCAGTCAAAGGACAGTTGTTAAGATAATACATATAATTAAACGGTGTTTCTTATTTGTTATATGCATGACAACTGATTTATCAATATTTATTCATTGACCAATCTCCACACCACTTAGAAATGGCACACAGGTTGGATTGCAGGCATTCCTGATCATTCGGAGCAGTAATTGTTTTAAAAAGTATGCAGTCATCTGCAAAAAGCTTTATGCGTACTTGTGATGTGTCTATTGATTTAACAATGTCATTATATACACTAAAAAGAGAATAGGTCCCAGACACTGCCTTGGGAACTCCGGAGGATACTGATAGAATACCAGACATGCAGTCATTTACTTTAACATATTGCTTGCGATTTTGTAGGTAAGAAACGGATCCAATCAATGAGGTTAACAGGTAGGCCTAAATATGTAATTTAGAAAATGAGTTTGCTGTGCGTGATAAGATCGAAGGCTTTACTGAAATCTAGAAAATAGCATCAATTTGATTTCCCGTATCAAGCGACGACGTGAACTCATGAATTGTTGCGACTAGTTGCGTTGTGGTCGATAATATTTTTCTAAATCCGTGCTGTAATGGCGATAGCAGGCCGTGTTTCTTCAAGAAATGTGGTGATGTAATGTGTGACTATGTGTTCTAATAGCTTACATGAACGTCACGTTAAGGAAATAGGCCTGTAGTTTGCAATGTTTAGACGATCCCCTTTCTTAAATACCGGTACTACACGTGCCGTGCGCAATCCTCAGGAATGAAGGAATTTTCGAAGGAGAGGCGAAAACGTTTGTTAAAATGGGTGCAACGGGTTCGGCATACCTGCGCAATGAATGTGCTAGGGATATTTATCGGGACCAGCTGAAGATTTAGTTTTAGGTTAAGCAGCAAAGAAAATATACCCTCATAAGTTATGAAACTCCGAAGGCATTGCTGGAAGAAGGTTTTCATGTGGTGATTCATGCTGGGGAGCAGAAAATACGGAGCAGAAGTATCTGTTAAACTGATCAGCGATAATCGACGCATCATTTACGATGGAACCGTCAACGGTTATTCGACTGGGCGTAGCATCCGTTTGTTCCAAGTATCGCCAGAATTTTTCGGGGCTTTTTGTCAAAATTCAGGTAATGAATGCGTGAAATACCTAATTTTTGCATCGGAGAGTTTGGAAGCAAGGCTGACTTTTAATTGAGATATGACACTAACCGGTTTTTTATGTTTTTTTGCTCGTTTTAGCCTACGGTGTAAATGAATGATTTCTCTTGTCATCCACGGGTTGTTTTTGTTAGTGCGAACATATTTGGAAGGGACAAACCTTTCAATGCAATAATGAATAGTGTCTTTCAGAGCATCCCAGAGGGCCGCGACGCAGCCCGGCATGTTATCACAAAATCCCACAACAGTCAAGTATTGCATGGTCATCGGCTTTAGCGAAATCCTTTATTAATTTCTTTCCTTGTTTTTTGTGTGACTTCGTATCACCAAGTGGAAAGGAAAGGTACACCGCCTTATGGTCCGAGACACCATCAACCATCCACAGAGTATGCAGAAATATCATTACTAATAAAAATAAATCTTTTACTGAGCGGACACTTCCTGCTTCTCTGGTGTACTCGGTAAAAGTTTGTTTTTAGATCACACATGATCATAATATCCACAAGAGGGTTTATGTCCACATCGAAAAAGGAAAACAGGGTCACGCCAATCAAGGAAAGGAATATTAAAATCACCGGCGAGTATCACCCTGTTGTTCGAAAATGCAGCCATATAGATCGCACAGTTTGGAATGTATTCAGGGGTAGCCGATGGAGCCTATACACAGCACACACAATAAAGAAATGTTCCCCGCAGTTTACTCTGAGGAACAAACTTTCGTGACCATCTATTTGGTTACAACAACACTGACAATGGATGCCGTAAAACAATGGCTACGCCGCCGCCCCTAGATGGCCGATCACAACGAAAAAAGCTATAGTTGGGGGGTATTAAAACAGAATCACAAACGCTGTCATTAACCAGGTTTCCGTGATTACTGTTATGTGTGGGTCATGTTCAAGAAGTAACAGTTCAAGTTTGCCAATTTATTTACAAGGCTCCGAGCATTAAAATTTAGTATCCTTATATGTTTTTGCCTGTGTAACGCGGTTTTTACGTCAATGTGCCGGCATCCCGCTGCTTTGAAGCGTGCTACACGTTCATTTCTGCCTGTCGTCCCCATACAAAGAGGGTTTCATCAATTATTCACGTTATGTCCATGCGAAACGAGATACGCGGCTTCCTTATTCACCTCGCATCAACTCTGGCGCTATCCACAAAGAAGCTTACGCACGCGCAGTGTATGTTTCGTGACTGTAGTCATTTTGAATTCAGCTAAAATGTTTGTACCTTTAGTTTGTTCGTATTTTGAATGCAAGCCTGCTTTTCATTGATAATCTTGAAAATAGGCTAATTACTGGGGCGTCGGCCGGTACGAGCGGCCCAAGGCGGTGAATACGGGCTATAGACTTCGCATTTAAAATCCGAAGTATTTTTCTCGAAAATGTCTCCAGACACAACCTTCTTCTTAAAGATGCCTCGTTTTCCCCGCTATTTTCCAAAATGCCATAAACGATTATGTTTGACCTTCGACTGCGATCTTCAAGGTCAACAAGTTTTCTGCTTTGCAAGGCCACTGAATTTTGAAGGGACAATGACGATGATTGAAGCGCTGTAATTAGTGGCGAGCTTTCCTTTGGTTCTTTCATAAGTTGCTCTAGTGATTTTAAACGTGAGTCAAGATCACGAATGAGCTGTACACATTCGCTAAACTGGTTTTCATTTCAGTAACCTCGGCGTGAATATCCCTGTCCCTTCAGTACATTCTGTAACAGATCAGCTGTAGAGGGACCCGGGTTGCTTTCAACAACCACATATCAAGATTGCAAGAGCTACGTAGCAGTCATAAGCAATACTAAACAAACGCCTGGGCACGGCAAAAACCAATAAAAACACCTCATCTCCACTCCTAATTGTAGAGAATGAACACTGACCTGCACAGCGAGAACAAATTTCTTGGTCAGCGGCATGGTCGCAGCCGTTTCGCCGTGACCACTGGTGAAGTAGTTCTGTGGTAGTGCTTTATACTGTCCGTGGCGCATGACGTCACAGACATGCGCAGTCCTGAAGAGGGGTGTCCAACATGCCTGGCGTGAATGTTGATCTTGATAGCGGCCGTGTGTCTGAGCTTGCGTTGACCACGGTGGGCCCTATTTATTTACAGCATACTGAGGTCGAAAGACCAAGCAGGAGGGCATAACAAAAAGTGATTCCCAATGTAACTTCAATAAAAAGAAAGTTCAAGTAATAAAAAACATGTTAACGTAGTAGAACACAGGACAAAAATTGAACAAAGCAAAATGGGAGCAAAAAAATGCAAAACGCAACTAGAGAATGCAAATCAAATACAACGTCAGACAGTCTGAGATTTTGAGTTTCACGGTTAAGAACAGAAAGATACATAGTTATCAAAGTCAGGATTTTGATTATCACAGAACGCTACAAAAGGTAACGCGTTCCAATCATTGATGGTCCGAGGAAAGAACGAGTTCATGAAAAGATTAGTACGTGCGAAGTAAGGTTCAAGAGTGTAACTATTTGTTTGTCGAGTTTG
This sequence comes from Rhipicephalus sanguineus, assembly GCF_013339695.2. NCBI lineage: Eukaryota > Metazoa > Arthropoda > Arachnida > Ixodida > Ixodidae > Rhipicephalus > Rhipicephalus sanguineus. The sequence goes on along the minus strand of NW_023615830.1, from coordinate 13,210 downwards.
TCTTGAATTCGATTTCTTACATAAGTTTTCTGGACTAATGTTAAATTTACGAAATAAAGTGAAGTGTAGAATTTCAGCGCGGACAACTGCTCTTCGGTGTTGTAAAGTAGGGATGTTATTAATGGCCATGATCATTGTTGGTGAGTCATTTCTGTGGTAGGCAGTAAAGATAAAACGAACCGCCTTTCGCTGCACCATCTCCAAGCTTCTTAATATCTTTCTTTAGATCTGGGTCCCAAACGACACTAGCATAGTCTAACTTTGGTCTTATAAAAGCATTGTAGGCCAACAGTTTGATTTCTGATGGTGCTGTTTTTAATTTATGCCTCAAAAAACCGAGCTTTCTAGAAGCAGATGAGCATGTTTTATTAATGTGACTTGACCATGTTAGGGCGGCTGGTAATTGTGACGCCTAATATTTATATTCGTCAACCTCAGTCAAAGGACAATTGTTAAGATAATACATATAATTAAAACGGTGTTTCTATTTGTTATATGCATGACAACTGATTTATCACTATTTAATTTCATTGACCAATCTTCACACCACTTAGAAAGTGGAACACAGGTTGGCATTGCAGGCATTCCTGATCATTCGGAGGCAGTAATTGTTTTAAAAGTATAGCTCATCTGCAAAAAGCTTTACGTGTACTTGTGATGTGTCTATTGATTTAACAATGTCATTTATATACACTAAAAGAGAATAGGTCCCAGAACACTGCCTTGAGGAACTCCGGAGGATACTGGTAGAATACCAGGACATGCAGTCATTTACTTTAACATATTGCTTGCGATTTTGAAGGTAAGAACGGATCCAATCAATGAGGTTAACAGGTAGGCCTAGAATATGTAATTTAGAAATGAGTTTGCTGTGCGTGACAAGATCGAAGGCTTTACTGAAATCTAGAAAAATAGCATCAATTTGATTTCCCGTATCAAGCGACGACGCGAACTCATGGATTGTTGCCACTAGTTGCGTTGTGGTCGATAATTTTTTTCTAAATCCGTGCTGTAATGGCGATAGCAGGCCGTTTTCTTCAAGAAATGTGGTGATGTAATGTGCGACTATGTGTTCTAATAGCTTACATGACGTACACGTAAAGAAATAGGCCTGTAGTTTGCAATGTTTAGGCGATCCCCTTTCTTAAATACCGGTACTACACGTGCCGTGCGCCAATCCTCAGGAATGAAGGAATTTTCGAAGGAGAGACGAAAAACGTTTGTTAAAATGTGTGCAACGGGTTCGGCATACCTGCGCAAGAATGTGTTAGGGATATTATCGGGACCAGCTGAAGATTTAGTCTTTAGGTTAAGCAGCAAAGAAAATATACCCTCATAAGTTATGAACTCCGAAGACATTGCTGGAAGAAGGTTTTCATGTGGTGATTCATGCTGGGGAGCAGAAAATACGGAGCAGAAATATCTGTTAAACTGATCAGCGACAATCGACGCATCATTTACGATGGAACCGTCAACGGTTATTCGACTGGGCGTAGCATCCGTTTGTTCCAAGTATCGCCAGAATTTTTCGGGGCTTTTTGTCAAAAATTCAGGTAATGAATGCGTGAAATACCTAATTTTTGCATCGGAGAGTTTAGAAGCAAGGCTGACTTTTAATTGAGATATGACACTAACCGGTTTTTTTATGTTTTTTTGCTCGTTTTAGCCTATGGTGTAAATGAATGATTTCTCTTGTCATCCACGGGTTGTTTTTGTTAGTGCGAACATATTTGGAAGGGACAAACCTATGAATGCAATAATGAATAGTGTTTTTCAGAGCATCCCAGAGGGCCGCGACGCAGCCCGGCATATTATCACAAAAATCCCACAAGCAGTCAAGTATTGCATGGTCATCGGCTTTAGCGAAATCCTTTATTAATTTCTTTCCTTGTTTTTTGTGTGACTTCGTATCACCAAGCGGAAAAGAAAGGTACACCGCCTTATGGTCCGAGACACCATCAACCACGTCCACAGAGTATGCAGAAATATCATTACTAATAAAAATTAAATCTATTACTGAGCGGGCACTTCCTGCTTCTCTAATGTACTCGGTAACAGTTTGTTTTAGATCACACATGATCATGATATCCACGAGAGGGTTTATGTCCACATCGAAAAAGGAAACAGGGTCACGCCAATCAATGAAGGAATATTAAAATCACCAGCGAGTATCACCCTGTTGTTCGAAAATGCAGCCATATGATGGCACAGTTTGGAAATGTATTCAGGGGTAGCCGATGGAGGCCTATACACAGCACACACAATAAAGAAATGTTCCCAGCAGTTTACTCTGAGGAACAAACTTTCGTGACCATCTATTTGGTTTACAACAACACCTGACAATGGATGCCGTAAAACAATGGCTACGCCGCCGCCCCTAGTGGGCCGATCACAACGAAAAATGCTATAGTTTGGGGGTATTAAAACAGAATCACAAACGTTGTAATTTAACCAGGTTTCCGTGATTACTGTTATGTGTGGATCATGTTGAAGAAGTAACAGTTCAAGTTTGCCAATTTTATTTACAAGGCTCCGAGCATTAAAATTTAGTATCCTTATATGTTTTGCCTGTGTACGCGGTTTACGTCAATGTGCGACATCCCGCTGCTTTGGAAGTGCTACACGTTCATTTCTGCTGTCGTCCCATACAAAGAGGGCGTCATCAATTTTCAACTTATCATGCAAAAGAGATACGCGCTTCTTATTCACTCGATCAACTTTGGCGCTATCCCAAAGAAGCTTACGCACGCGCAGTGTTTCGTGACTGTAGTCATTTTGAATAAAAATGTTTGTCCCTTTAAGTTTGTTCGTATTTTGAATGACAGCCTGCTTTTCATTGTAATCTTGAAAATAGGCTATTACTGGGCGTCGGCCGGTACGGCGGCCAAGTCGGTGAATACGGGCTATAGACTCGTATTTAACTCCAAGTTTTTTCTCGAAAATGTCTCCAAAAACACTTTTTCTTAAAGATGTCTCGTTTTCCCCGCTATTTTCCAAAATGCCATAAACGATTATGTTTGACCTTCGACTGCGATCTTCAAGGTCAACAAGTTTTCTGCTTTGCAAGGCCACTGAATTTTGAAGGGACAATGACGATGATTGAAGCGCTGTAATTAGTGGCGAGCTTTCCTTTGGTTCTTTCATAAGTTGCTCTAGTGATTTTAAACGTGAGTCAAGATCACGAATGAGCTGTACACACTCGCTAAACTTGTTTTTCATTTCAGTAACCTCGGCGTGAATATCGGCCTGTCCCTTCAGTACATTCCGTAACAGATCAGCTGTAGAGGGACCCGGGTTGCTTTCAACATCACCACCTATCAAGATTGCAAGAGCTACGTAGCAGTCATAAGCAATACTAAAACAAACGCCTGGGCACGGCCAAACCAATAAAAACACCTCATCTCCACTCCTAATTGTAGAGAATGAACAACTGACCTGCACAGCGAGAACAAATTTCTTGGTCAGCGGCATGGTCGCAGCCGTTTCGCCGTGCCCACTTGTGAAGTAGTTCTGTGGTAGTGCTTTTATACTGTCCGTGGCGCATGACGTCACAGACATGCGCAGATCCTGAAGAGGGGTGTCCAACATGCCTGGCGTGAATGTTGATCTTGATAGCGGCCGTGTGTCTGAGCTTGCGTTGACCACGGTGGGCCCAAGGCACACGTTGCACGAAGTTGATACGCAGGCGATCGCTAGCAGAAAAACCTGCACAGGGAGAACAAATTTCTTGGTCAGCGGCATGGTCGCAGCCGTTTCGCCGTGCCCACTGGTGAAGTAGTTCTGTGGTAGTGCTTTTATACTGTCCGTGGCGCATGACGTCACAGACATGCGCAGATCCTGAAGAGGTGTGTCCAACATGCCTGGCGTGAATGTTGATCTGATAGCGGCCGTGTGTCTGAGCTTGCGTTGACCACGGTGGGCCCAAGGCACACGTTGCACGAAGTTGATACGCCGGCGATCGCTAGCAGAAAAACCTGCACAGCGAGAACAAATTTCTTGGTCAGCGGCATGGTCGCAGCCGTTTCGCCGTGCCCACTGGTGAAGTAGTTCTGTGGTAGTGCTTTTATACTGTCCGTGGCGCATGACGTCACAGACATGCGCAGATCCTGAAGAGGGGTGTCCAACATGCCTGGCGTGAATGTTGATCTTGATAGCGGCCGTGTGTCTGAGCTTGCGTTGACCACGGTGGGCCCAAGGCACACGTTGCACGAAGTTGATACGCCGGCGATCGCTAGCAGAAAAACCTGCACAGCCAGAACAAATTTCTTGGTCAGCGGCATGGTCGCAGCCGTTTCGCCGTGCCCACTCAAATACATGCTCAAATACATGCTGAGTACATGCTTGTTACGAAAATGAATCTTTTATATCAATTCCAATTATTAAGGCGAAAGCCCTATATGTCTCTTGAGTCGTAAAATCCGCCATAGACGACGTCAACACGAAGGATGCAAAAAAGTCACAAAAAATAAAGTGGACAGTTTTGGTTGGACGTCCGCCGCAGCTGTGCGAACGCAGTAAATCCCCGGAGGTGACAGTGCGCACGCGCGGTACGCAGCAGTACGCACGGTTTCTTGCATGCGTCCGCAAGTTTCCAAAGCTGCGTAGCGTCGGCTGCGGGCTCTGCAATTCTCGCCTCTTGTCATCTGTCCACGAGAGCGCATTTTGTAATATGCAGTCGAAACTCGATTTAGCGATGTGATGACCACGGTCGAATCACTTTGTTAGGTCGGGAAGTTCGTAAAATCAGAAGAGAGATTCTTCGGTCCTTAGAAATCTAAATTTGTAACATAGCTTCCCCATAATCTACGGCGTCATTGTATTTGGCGCCAACCCACGCCTGCGCATGTGAAAAGTATGGAATGGACGGCCCGGACGTATAGACTCCCATGTCCGGGGGATGCAGACCACGTAGACGGTCACTTCAAGCTGTGACAGGCTGCCGACATGCAACACGTCGCGGAAAATTAACTGAGTGATTGTGCGAGCAGGCCGACAAGGCAGTCGCCAGGGGAAGACAAGTGCTGTCTTTTGCAATAAACCATGAAATAACGAAAGCAACCACTGTAGTCTTCCTGCGGGAGCATTTACAGGGACAACAAAACACCGTCGCCCCTAACACCACCTGGCAAGTGAGAGCGCTACCGACCGCTGCGTCTGTTGTTTCGTGCATGGGCGTGGCCTGCAGCCTCGTCTGAATAAAGCTGGGGTCGTGAATAGGGCGGCTATGCGTTTTGATCCGATCGCGTTAGAGCGCACGTACGCTCGAAGAAAAAACCGTCTGTGTCAAAATGAGAAAGAAATCACCAAATTTTTACTGAATTGTTTGAAGAAAGACTCTTTCAGCGAAATTAATTCAATTAATTGGGGTTAATGACAACATTGAACCCTATGGGCACCTGCCGGGGAATGGAAGTTTCTTCTTCAGATCGGATACTTCTACTGAGATCGTCAAAAAATTCCAAGGCGTGTCTCGTGAGAGCATAAGCTTACCCCAGTGCTCTCATTAGTTTTGCCTCAAGGAACTGACAGTTTTCTTCTTTGCTTCATTGTTGCAATTGAAGTCAGTAAATTAATGCTACGCATGGCCTCTCGGAAATTTGTTCCTGTAAAGATTGTGACGATTTCAAGTGTGCGCGCCGAATCAAACAGCTGCAGCTTTGGACAAGATACACGTGGAGCACGTTGAAAAGCTGTATTGCGGTCGATGGCATTTACTTGCCGCCAACCTCGCTAAACTGAGACCCCTGTCACCAGCAAAGACGGCAAAAGCGCGATGTTAAGAGGGCGTGCCCGATTCAGCCGGGTTCATTGCCAAAGAAGGCAACGTGCCCCAAGTCCAATGTCACAAGCCAAGGCCAGTAATATAGTGCCGACCTTGGATTATATGCCGCAAGGGCGAGTCGTTCTTCCCGTGCAGTGTGTGCCTGACATGCTGCTCGCTCTTCTCACGGCGACGGGCTACTGCGCACAAGGAGCAGCTTACTCGTGCCTGCCTCCCACTTGTATGTATCGACTACGTAGATAAAATGGTGGTTGCGTTCGGTGGTATAATTCAGTAAGATAATGATTTTATGTCCTGCCATACTGCCCTCTATAGCAGAGGCGCCAGATGTAGATCAATAAATCAAACACGGAGCTTGTCGGTACAGGTGTCCATGCTAATAGTGCCGTTAGCGGTAAACACATAGTTCTTCTTGCTCGCATAACGGCGAGTACACGTGCGCATACCATTGTGGTCATTTGGACAGCAGATCTGTTCGGAGCAGCGCCGATTAAAGGCGGGGTTCATAGATTATGGAGAAGAGCGAAGCCACCTTGCACGTCAATCTATATTAGGAAGAATAGGGTTCATAAGAGCCAGTCTTCTTGCTTCTTATGCAGCTGTGGCACTATCACAAAGTGCAAGTCGTAATTTTGGAACAAGCCCAGGTTCACTCACAAATGCTGGTCGATAAACCCAGGAGAACGTAACGATTCCTGACAGAGAGACATTGGTAGACATCTCTGTTCAACGTATTAGCTTCGTCTGTTGCAATCACAGTTGCCTCTCTTACGTAAATTTACACCCATCCAACGTGATGACCAAACAATTTTTTTCTTTCTGCTGCCCGAAGTGAGGTTCTATTCGCAGCTCTAGAATCTGCTGCTTGTGTTTGCAAAAGTATGTCTATAAACAAAGATACTTAGACATCCAGGGTAACGGCGGTACTTTCGCTTAGCGCTGTGCTGAAGTGTCCTGACTGTGGCGTTGAATCGCGGTGTTTTGTCGAAGGCGAAAGAGTTCTTGCTGTCGATCGCTTTATGTTAAATAAGTCTGAAGGATTTCAGTGACGAAACAGCGGAAATAGTTGCGCTGTGCGTGTAAATGTCCAGACTGTTCGAAGAGCCGCATCAGATTCTGTATAAGATAGTGAGCCTTTCAAGCGAGCCGGCGGTGGGTAGCAGGCATTTCCGAAGGGTGCAAACACTTCTGCGCGGCCGGGGATTCTGAGTTCGGCAGCAAACACCTGAAATCATTTACTCGTATACTAGGCATCCGAAATTTTCATATTGTGCTAATTTCCATTTTCCAGACACAGTGAATAATAATAAAAGCTGTTTACATGTGAATGAGATGTGAATTTAAATGCCAGGTTTGTACGAAACACAAAAACATCATCGAAACGTGAGCAGTTAATAACTTATCGGATCAAATTGCGTTTTTCACTCAACTTACCGCATTAGGTTTCCAAAAATTAGTGATGGCTTATCTTGGGCAAATTAATTTGCATGAGATTAAATGCATTACTTGTAAAAGAATCTATTCCGACAGAATTCAGTGGTGTGCCCACTGTCGGAAAGCAACCCAGTGGTGTGGTGCGCAGGTCGGATGATCCAAAAGCTAGAACAAGCGCTATTTGCAGTTGCTCCTACATTTCTTGTGAACAGATGAGCTGCAAGCGCGCCGCGTTGCATGATAGCAAAGCCTTGTCTGCGCACACCGCAGAACAAAATCACTCATAACGTACGCGTGTCCATCATAAATCTATTCACGCCTCATTACTACATTGCATGCAGGCAAAAATAAGTCAGCGAGAATAATACAGCCTCTTGTGTACTTAGATTTAGGTGCACGTTAAAGAACCCCAGCTGGTCGAAATTTCCGGAGCCCTCCACTACGGCGTCTCTCATAATCATATCGTGGTTTGGGACGTTAAACCCCAGATATTATTATATTATGTTGAGAATCAATAATACTGACACGGGGTGGACGTGCACAAAGGCAGCAGTCAGCTTGTAAGGGCCAAACAACGAAACGTTCCTTTCCTCAGTAAGGAAGCCTTCATTTTGGTGAGGCCGCCTTATGTCACTCTGACAGCGTTTAGAGAGGCGGGCGTTTCAGTGTTGCTAGAACGCACCACGTTTTGCGCTCGACTACGGTGGCTTTTCACATTTAGTAATCGCAGTTGGAAGAAAGCGTACACGCGTCTCTATATTAACACTTCAATTTGGAAGTGATGTGGTGACCCAACTTTTGCCCAACGCAATTTTGTCCATAAGGCGCTCGTAATCTTAGTGGCGTAGAGCTACAGATGCAGCGTTCAATAAACGATCGGTACTAACGCCGGAAGGCGTACGCGTCACTCATGCCACTGAAGGACGAAGAACTCTTCCTACAAGGGACGTCGCGAGAAAGTTTGGTGCACTAGTGCTCTCGTAATTCGACTCGAATTGACCACAACAACCGTCGTTTTTCGTGCTGTTAACTGCAACTACTTGACCTCTCCACGAAGCTTCAGCTATCACAAGTCTTCTCACGTTTGCTCTCTAACATTTTTGTTCCTCTCGTGTGTGGGTGCGTCATTTACAAGGATCATCACATGTTTGTTGTGGGCGAATCGTTTATTGTCGACAAAAATGAGTACAATTTAGCCGCGCTATACGCTCGTAGTTCCAACTTGTAACAAAGAAAAACAGATTTTTTTTAAAGACAAGTGCAGCGAATGCATCGCTGAAGCTGCCTTTTTACTGAATCTATGCGTGTTTTGTTTTATTTTATTTTAAATTTATATCTCTTCTAAAATAAACTCAGAGGTCTACGCTCCAACATCTAGCCATGACGACCTAGAAGTAAATCTATACGAGGATATTGAATTAGCAAAACTGATCAACAAGGACACCGTCGGTAAGAAAAAGATCTGCAACTTCAAAGAGAAGGAAGCAGCAGTAAGAAAAGGCACAATCATCAGAATAGCTAGAAGGAAACCCTGTTCAGGAAAGAATAAAGTGCACACTATAAAGAATGAGCAGGGCATTGTTACCAACAATTTCAACGATATAGTCATGGTGGCAGAAGGAGTTCAACTTTGACCTAAATACTTCGCAAATAAGTCGTCCATCCTCGAGTCAACACAAAGTCGAGCAAAACAAGCAAGTTCCATATGTAATCATCGATGAGGTTAGAAAGACCATAGACGATAAGACGCCAGGAAAACTGGCACGATATGACGCAATAATAAGCCGATTTTTTGAAAGACGGAGCGGGCTTTATATGCAAGAAACTTGCGACGCTTTACACTCGGTGCATTAGAGAGAGAGAGAGAGAGAAGCGAGGAAAGACAGAGAGATTAATAAGACGCATATCCGGTTTGCTACCCTGCACTGGGGGAAGGGATAAAGGGGGCCAAAAGTGAGACAGAAGAAAAGAAAGAGATTGACAGGATCACGCCTTGACTTGGGGGACTTTAAGTACGTCAGTAGCTCAGAACAACAGTGGCAGTGAGCTGGAAAAGTGCCAACATTATATTGACACAATAGAAAGTAGACTTAAAAAAGTTAAGAATTATAGGCCCATCAGCCTTTCGGTGATATACAACATATTTACGAAGGTAATTTCAAACAGGATAACAGAAACACTTGGCTTTAGCCAACCTATAGAGAAAGCCGGTTCCAGGAAAGGTATACTCTACGATGAATCTCAGTCATGTGATCAATCAGGTAATTGAGAAATCTAATGAATAAAGCAAACCCCTTCATTTAGCTTTCGTAGGCTACCAAACGCCCTTCGGCTCAGCAGAGATACCAGCAGTCTTGAAAGCACAAAGTCACCAAGGAGTACTTGAAACTTATATAAGCACCTTAGCCGACGTCTACAAGTATTCCACAGCCACATTGCTTCTCCACAAAAAAAGCTATAAAATTACGATAGAAAAATGAGCCAGACAAGGCGATACAATCGTCCTAATGCCGTTCACTGCATGCTTAGAAGTATCTAAGTAACTATAGACTGGGAATAAGCAAGAACCGCCTTTAATAAAGACTATCTCAGCAACCTACGATTTGTTGATGACGTATTGGTCTTCATTAACGATGGCAACGACTTTCAAAAAACAAAGACTGAAGATTTATACTGAGAAAGTATTATTGCGATAGCAATTATATGGACAGTCTCGGCTGGATTTTGCCGTCGCCGTCGCCGTCGTCATGCACCGTATATGTATATGTATATATATATAAAGGCCCCAAAGAAAAATAACTCAGAAAAATACTTCCGAAGCGCGGAATCGCACCAGGGACCTCTTGCTCCGCAGCGAGCGGCGCTATCCACTACGCCACGAAACGCAGATCCTCCACGTAGCTAACGGCGAGCGTTATATACACGCCATTTAGCGCTGGACGGACTCAGAGACAGAAGGCGATAATAAGCGTTTCTTCATTACCAGCGAGGTGGCGCTAGGAGCCCGACGGGTGCATTTAAAAGTCGTCGGCGAGCTCGCGAGCTTCTTCTTCTTTTTGCGCATGGGAGAAGCTTGCCCTTCCGCTGTCTGCTCGCGCGGTTTTCTCGTGGCGCGGGGTAGAGGAATGTTTCACGCTTTCACCGTGATGTCCGCGCTCATGTTACGGCGCGTACGAATGTCACTCGAGCTCAGGGGACGCCGCTAAACGAACAAACAGAAGATGAGCGCGAACTATCAAGTGTCACAGCTCGACACTTGAAGCACGCTAGTTTTCCTTCGCTGCTTCGGCCGCCTTTCCAACAGAAGCGCTGTTCAAACTGAGAGTATCCATTGGCGAGCCTCACTTCGTATAGCATTAGTTCCTTGCTATCGCATTCATTGCTTCGCCCTTGCGGCGAAACTGTGACTTTTTTTAGCTAGGGCTAACAATGAATATGACGAAGACAAAGATAACACACAATAACCTGGCGAAGGAGAAAGAGTTCTCGATTGGAAACCAACTAATGGAGTGCATACAGGGATATGCATACCTAGGTGAATTATTAATAGGGCAGCCTAAACACGAAAAGCAAATTCACCGAAGGATGGGCTGGATCGCCTACGATAGACACTCCCAAATAATGACAGGTAATCTGCCGCTATATTTAAAGAGAAGAGTGTACAATCACTGCATGCTACCAGTTCTAACACACGGAGCTGAAACATGGAGGATAAGAAATTAACAATAGAAAAAGTTAAGGACCACGCAGGGCGCAATGGGACGGAAAATGGTAGGAGTAACATTGGGAGATCGAAGGACGGCAAGATGGGCCAGGGAACAAACAGGGCTAGCGGATATTCTAGTTGACATCAAACGAAAGAAATGGACCTCGGCCGACCCCTTAATGCGCAAGACAGATAACAGGTGCACGGACAGCTGGAGCAAGAGAATGCTTACCACGGGATGGGAAACGTTGTCGAAGAAGGCAAAGAGTTAGAAGGAGTGGTGAGATTGGGAATTTTGCAGGGATAAAATCGAATCAGGTCGCACAGGATAGGGTGAACTGGAGATGACTGAGAGGCCTTTGTCCTGAAGTAAAGCTAAATTTATAAATGAAATTTATCAGTGAGTGTCTGACTATTTATTGTGGATTTACGAAATCAAAGAATGCTTGGTTTCGTTTTCTTCGGTGAAATCGAGCTGGCGCAGAGCGACGGCATGTGGCTATTAGCCCCGAGAACGAACACTGGCGGCGCGGCAGTCGCGGCGATCTGACGTCACGGCAAGGACTCGCTTGCGCCGCGGCCGAACATCGCCGTTTTCTGCGCCCGCCGCGTACCCGCTCTTTCGCGATACGGTGGTGATTACTGCTCATTCTTGCGATGCAAATCTCCCAAGGGAGAAGGTAGAAGTTTACACTATTAACGAAAGTTTAGTAAGCTGTAGAAAGTTTGCATAATATAGCTTATAATGGGCGAATTCCCGCCAAAACGGAAGCTTCACCGTGAAAATGGTGATGCACGAGAGCAAGACATTCGTTGTTTTCACCGCGTGCTCCAAGACATCGGTGCTAAAAAAATTTACGCTAATGGTTCTAACTTAATTACAACTTGGCGTAGACTCCACGGTTAGAACACGCGTCCCGAAGATTACAAATTAAATTAGGACGTTTTCAATTCACTAACTACATTGCGGCTGATCGTACAAGTTATGCATGCCTTTGCAGATTATCTAGGCGATTTGACAGAATTGCGCTTTCTGCTACAGAAGACTTTAGACGAATCTGTCTATCGTAAATAATCACTTAATACATCCGGGAAATAAACAATACTGCCACGCACACAATGGTTTCGGAAATTCTGAGGTGTTAGTATACTTGGATTATGTAAACATTTCTTCTCAACACTCGTCTGGGATTATGTGGCCGTGTACCCTGATTTGCATGAACTGCTGGTCCGATCAACCGCCGGGTCACGAGCGGTAATGTTAAATTCTCGTGGGATCACTGTTGATAACAATCGTCTGCAAAACAAGCACCTGAAAGTCGAAATGGGCGTTTTGAACTGTTTCGATGGCACTCTCAGTAGTGTGGCCCACGTATTAATTGAGCGTCCTTCGCTTTAATGAGTCAATTAATGGTCTCGCACGTCATGTCGACATAAAGGTTCATGATGCTCAGGGGTATATCAAATGCAAAAAAATTAATTTATGAGCTGGCTATATAAACTAGTACTTATACAAGTGTAACAGCGCCGTTGCTACGATGCTGCATGAAGACACAATCTGACAGCAATAAGGAGTTTCCGCAATTAACCTCAACTTTTTTATGTTGTGAAATGAAGCCCCGAAATTATTGCGAGAAAGACGTGAAACTAAACAACATGATGAGTGAGCGAGTACAGAAGAAAAACAAACACAACTGCGGCAGTATTCTAGGGCGAGCGCTTTCGAGATATCTTGCGAAGCTCAATACTGCATGCGCTTTCCTAATCGTGCGCAGGCTTGGCACACCGGCAAGAACGCTGTCCGGCGATCGCGGATGCGTCCGATGCAAAATAACACTTGTGGAGGCAAAGCCGTCATATTTTTTAAAGGAATCGCCCGTGAACAACGCAACCTAATAATGTAAATAAGGTGTCTTGCGTGTCAAGACCACGATATGATTGTGAGACACGCTGCAGATTAATTTTGACCGTCTCAAATTCTTTAACGTGCTCCTGTATCTAAGCAGGGGAATGTTGCTTTTCACACCCGTCAGAATGCGGCTGCTGTGGTCGGGAATTAGACCCGTCCCCGAAGTTAGCAGCGCGTCACAACAACAAACCTGGTCACCGCTTTCAAAGTGTGCACGACGGCGCGCGGGCGCCGTTGGGGACTGTGAAGCAAAAATGCATATAACTTTTTGCCGTTTTTACTAGGAACATTATCGATGCTGTTTTCGTCATTCATCTGAAGCTTGAGACAGGCAAAAAGCGAACGTAAACAGCGGAACAGCACGAAGCAAGCGCGTGAT
>NW_023615829.1:0-26136 GCF_013339695.2 Rhipicephalus sanguineus | reverse complement strand
GTTCCGTTTCTCTTAGTGACTTATGAGACGGTGGTTGTCGAGGCGTTTCCATTACCGCTTGCCGACGCTGACGTTTACGTTCGGCTTCCTGAGCCTTCCTGTGCTCCGCGGCGGTGGCGCTGCCGCTGCAACTAGCGCCGACGTTGACATTGTTCATGGTGTTTCGCACACCGTTGCACAGAGATAGAATGACGGAAGCACAGCGAACGCTCGCTTTCGCAGCCTCGCATCTTCGAGATTCGCTTGCCGGCGCTGCCCTTTACGTTCAGCTTCGCAAGCGTCCATAGCGCCGTTGCGAAGGAGAGTGCAACGATTGCCGGCGTTGCCGTTTTCCTTCAGCTTTAGTGAAAATGGAGCGAGCGAGCGCCGCATTATATACGAGCGCACAGCTGTGGCGGAGAGAGAGAAACGGGAGAGGAGAAACGAAGAGGAGGTAGAGCTCACGCCACCTCCTCTACCCCACCTCCTCGCGCTCACGCGAGGACAGGGGGGAGAGTTGGCGCACGCGCAGTATGGATGCGGATGCTGCAGAACGGACACTGCCCCGAGCATAAGATGCTTTCGCATCTAAAACGATAAAGCCATTAACAGAACCGATACACTATCACATCTTGTTTAGCAAAGTTAATGTCGTCTTCATTCAATGCAATGGACGGATGACTAACACATGCGTCTCGAAGTCTGGAGGTATGCCAAGCTTCTACAATGTCTCTTGTTGTCTGATTAGGGTGAACATAAAAAACAGCAGTTTGATTACACAATGGACTACACGACTTCAATTAAAAGCGCGCAATGTAATGATAAATGCGTGTCAGGCCTTCCCTGCAGGTTGGCCAAGTGTTCTTTGAACCTTATATTTAAACAATGGCCGGTCTGACCTGCGTAGCACTGGCCAATTTTGAAGGGGATCTAGTAAACTACGTTTCTTCTGCAATCCACAACCTGGTGATCAGGACGCTTCGAGCCCTTCTTAGTGATACTATTAGGCTTGTCCCCGTACAGATTATTTACAGCAGGGAAACACCACCTGCTTTCTTTCTTGCCGACAAAACTACACTCACCCCACACTTAGCGGCCACCTCCTTCAGTCTATGTGAAAAGCAATGCATGTAGGGTATTACCGAAATTTTCTTAGCGTCTCGGCTTCTTTGCACCCCTTTCTCCTCACATTTCAGTTTCTCCAATAGCCTTTCGCTTACAGTTAGAAGAACAGAAGCGGGGTAACCGGCCTTTCCCAGCGGAAGCTTATGCTCTAGGAACGATGCGTTTATCTCGTGCTTGCACGTTTTTGTTAAAGTTCACTGAAAGCATCCCATTGCAATTCCGTTTCTTATTATCCTTGAATGGGTGGAAGCGTACTCCAACAAAGGCTTCTCCGTTCTCGAGGAATACTTCAACCGCAAATGGTCTTCTTCGATAATGAGCTTCACGTCTAGGAACTGTAAACAGCTATCAGTGGGCATTTCAAATGTGAAGATTAGGCATTTGCCTCTTTTACAGCGAAAACTGTTATGAGATCATTTCACCGGCCGTTTTTGGCGCCGTAGTTGTCCGCCGCCGCCGCCGCCGCCGCCGGTGTCCGTAACCACTATCGCTCGAAATAAGAAAAAAAACGAAATAAGAAAAAAATTCCAGGATGGAACGAGGTTCGAACCTGGCCCTCTGTGTGGGAGCCAGTATTCAACCTCTGAGCCAGGGCGTAGGCAAGGCGGGGGTTGGGGGGGGGGGGGATCAAACGCGAAAAGTGACCGTCGGCGTCTTCGAGATTTGGCAATATCTCTCGATACTTCGATACTTCGCGAGACCGGCGTTGGCTTGAAGGATGCAAAAAAAGTAATAAAAGTGGGTTCAAAGTCACGTGATCGATACTCAAGTGAATGTGTGTGTGTGTGTGTGTGTGTGCAGTCGGCGTACCAAAAGTCACATGACCTCAGTGTAACATGACGTCAGCATGACGTCACAGATCGCCAGAATTTGACACATCGTAGTGGCGACATCGAAGGGCATCGTCACTTGATTAAAGGCGGGCCGATCACGGAGGCTCTGCAAAACCATGTCAGGAGCAGAAAGCTTGTAATGCCTCCGATCCGGGAGGCAGTGCAAAAGCACGTTGAACTCGGAAAGCTTTTGAATGTTACGCTGGAGGGGAGGGTCAGCACGTCGACCGAGAAGAAAAAGAACAAGAAAATGGCTTTCGCCTTCGAGTTGTCTTAGGCGATTGCATAAGGGACCCTCTGAGTTTTTCCTGTTCAGACAACCTCTATAGCACACCTATTCGGTGTCTTTGACTACGCTGTCGCTCATCTTCACAAATTCAGTCATGCGATGCTACCAATAAGCACTTCACAAAATTCAGAGGGCAGTACTAACATTTAGTAGTCCGAAGTCGCCGACATGGGTCACTGGGGGCAAATAGATACGACCCGTTGAACACAACCACACATTTATACTTCGTCGTTAACGCGGGAGTGTCACGCACTAAGCTTCGCCGAAATTAAGCTTGGGAATGTTCTATTGGAAGCATAAGTTAGTTCGTACGCAATCTGGGAAAGTTCACATGCGCATGCTATGCGCATGTGAACTTTTCTATATTACGGACGCTATTGCTTCGCGATGAGTTATTGCAGTCATGACGGCAGATGTTTATCCCGCCTCTCCAATCTTGCTTCTGCTCCCTAGGCTGTCTTCTGGCGCTGCTGTTGCACGTGAAATGTTTCAATGCAGTGCATTTTGCTTCGTGGGATACGAGTCAAGCAATTTATTCTCATGGTATCCGCGTTTCTTTTTCTTTTCTTGCCATAGGTTGGGAAATCCACAGCATGAATAGAGGCTTAATACTTGTGTAGCTCATTGTTCGTACACCGGTGCACCGAGCAGACAATGTTGAACCAGCTTCAATGGAAAGCTTCTGAGCTTTCATTTGTGCCAATACAATTAAGTGTAAACGATCACATTAGCAGTTTGTGTTGACAATTAAAAAACGACCACTTTAATTGATTTACGTATTTCATCAGGGCTTATAGCTTAGAACGCTAGGTTACGTTAAATCCAGTTAACTTGTATATTCAACAGCTAGGGCACACTGTTCATTCAGCTGTGATTAAGCCCTCTTTCGGTCAGTCCAAGAAACGCCTCTGTGAGCATCGTAAGCATAATTATCATCATCTTCAACCTATTCAGTGACCACTTAACTGAGGTTTTCTCTAGCGATCTCCCATTCCCTCTATCCCGCGACAGTTGATTGCACTTTATTCCTGCGACATTTTTAATTTCATCACCTCGACCTAACACTCTGCTGTCATTGACTTCGTTTCTGTTCTCTTGGTATCCATTACGCTGCACTAACGGCACATCAATCATCGGTCCTTCATATTAGTGACCTGCGCAAGTCCACTTTTTTCTGATGATGTAAACTAGGATGTCGGCAACGCCTGTTTGTTCCCTTATTTCCTCTACGTATCATTCGGTGTCTTAATGCGGGCCATTTTTTTCTTCCGTCATACATTGCGCGGTACTTCACTTTTTTCTTGAGTTTCCTTGTTATCCTCCAAGTTTTCAGCCCCGTATGTTACTACCAATACTACGAAATTGTACAGGTCGGCAAACTCACTCATGAGTCGACTCACTAAACTCATTCAGACTCAGATAGGGCCATGAGTCTGACTCTGAGCGAGTCCGGGTAAGTAATCTTTTGGTGTGCTTTAGTCGGAGTGAGTCCAACTGAGGAAAATTTAGTGAGCCTGAGCCCAGGTGCGTCCAGTTGAGAAACATATTGGTTATAGAGTTCCAACAGGGAAAGGAACGTTTACTGTTTAATAGACACAGTTTCAGCCATTGCAGACTTCATCTTCCTCTTCTCTTCTCCGTCGGTTCTTCAGCCGCAGGATCCCTACATCCTCCGGGCTTTTATTCTCATCCCTCCGTGGATGGTATAGCAGTGTATTCCCAACCGACGCCTCTTCAACTTTGCTTCGTGGTCCTTGATAATATATAGTCTTGAGAATTCCTTGTTGCCTCGCTGTTTTCACGACCAGGTAAGGACCTACAAATGACACTTTGAGTCCAGACCCTTTCGAACCAGTACCATGTCTCCAGGTTCAATTTTGGGCATGGCTGACTGGTGACGTTTGTCAAAGTTCGCCTTCATCGTTTTCCTATATTTCTCTTTCTGTTGCACATCCAAAGGCTTTTCCTTCAGCGTGATTTTCTCAAATACACAGTTTTTTGTCCGCAGGAAGCCAAGGTGGTTTCTTGAAAACGGCGAAATAGGGGCTACATCCTAAGGCAGCAGTGTGCGACCGGTTATGATGGTTGACAGCAGCTTCCAACGCGCACTTCCACCCGCCTTTGAAGTTGGGGTACAGGGCTATGAACATCTTCACATCTCGAATAATTCTCTCAGCTAGAGAGTTCGCTTCCGGGTGATATGGTGCAGGAAACCGCAGCTCGATACCTCTTGCGGTAGCCCAATGCTGAAGTTTCTCGCTTCGGAACGCCGGTCCGTTGTCTGCAACAATAACTTGACGTTGCAGAACATGTCCCTCTCTAGAAGAGATGACGCAGTTCGCATCCTCCCTTCCAGCTTTGGCAGCCACAAACGGCGTGCATTCGTCCACTGCGACTAGAAAAGCTTGAGTCTTCTTGACGCCCTCACCCTTCTTTTTCAGTTCTGCAAAATCAAGGTGCAGTATTTCAAATGGTGTGTCAGAATACTGTGGAGTTACCATTTTGTTTCCACGAGGCCTAAACTTTGCTTTGCAAATTTGACAGTTGTGGCATGTCTTTACATATTTAGCCACGTCGTCCTTCATGCCCTTCCAAGTAAATCTTTGGGTTAATTTTCTGTACGTTCTTTTGAACCCATCGTGACCTCCAGACTCAGGGCTGTCATGGTATAGTCGCAGTATTGTAGGTACTGCCGTTTCGGGCACAAGTACCTTGCCATCTTCTATCTTGAGGTCTTCGGAGCCTTCCACAACTTTATTAGGTTGACTTCTTCAAGTTATTGTCCCTGGGTACATGGAGTCTTGATAGAGCGTCTGCGTCCTGGTGCTTTTGTCCTGGGCGATGGGCCACTTCAAACGTGTACTGCAGAATCTCACTGACCCATCTGGCAAGCCGGCCTTTTGGTTGTGTCAATTGCAATATATAAGTCAATGCTTGGTTATCTGTGTATAGTATAAAGTTTCTTCCCTCAAGATAGCTCCTAAAATATTTGAGTGCCATAACAACTGCCAAGGCTTCTTTTTCTGTGGTAGAATAATTACTTGAGCCTTCGTAAAGGTATAGGAGAAATATCCTATCACTTGTAGCATTTGTGCGACGGGCTTATTGGTGTCTCTTTGATAAAGAACGGCTCCAGTACCATAATGAGAGGCATCTGTGCACAACTCAAACGGCAAGTTAAAATCCGGCAGCGTAAGTACAGGATCTGCCGAAATAATTTCGACGAGTTCGTTGTAGCAACGCTCGCAATCTTCCGACCACACGAATGGGTATCCTTTTGCGTAAGGGCTGTCAAACACTTAGTCTTTGTGGCATAATCCTTTATAAACCCTCGGAAGTGCCCGGCAAGGCCCAAGAAGACGCGAAGAGAGTGCAAATTGAATGGCTTGACTAATGTTTTTATCCGCTGAATGCTCTCTTCCTTGGTGCTTTTAGTCTTTCCGTCAAAGGACCTGCCTAAGAACACAACCGTCCGACAAAAAATTCGCTCTTCTTAACATTTATTTTAAGTTGTGCTTTACTTAGTGCTCCTAGAACCATTGACAGGTGGGCAATGTGGTCTTCTCTTGATCTTGAATAGACCAGTATATCGTCAACATACACGTTGCAGAATTTTACAAGAAAATCTTTGAGCACCATGTTCATCATTTTCTGGAACCAAGCGCCAGAATTTTTCCACCCAAATGGAAGCCGGTTGTACTCGTAGACGTCGAAAGGCGTGACAAAAGCGGTGAACATCTTAGTTTCTTCTTTCAGTGGTACTTGCCAGTAACCCTTACATAAATCAATCTTGGAGAACCACTTGCATCCTCCCGTCTCGTCAATTATTTCGTCGATTCGGGGCATGGAGAACGGGAACAAGTCAGTTTGCTTGTTAACAAGTCTATAGTCCGTGCACAATCGATAAGACCCGTCTTCTTTTGGCACAATGGTAATCGGTGAAGCAAATGTAGAGGTTGATGGTCTGATAATGCCGGAATCTAACATTCCTTGGAGCTCTTGCTTAAGCCATGCTTTCTTTTCGTGGCTTAGTCCATATGGTTTCTTTCGCACGACACTTTTATCTCGAAGCTCGAAAGGTACTTCAATTACTGTAGTTGCTGGTGGACAGTTCCCAACACACAAAAGCTCAGGAAATGTTGACACAACTTCTTCCGAGCACGTGACTTTCCTGTCTTGAGATGTATGTACGAGGTTGGAATGCTCGGTGGTGATGGCGTCATTCCAAAGAATATTCATTTTAAATAGCTTCATGTCAGGCCTTGACAAAAGGAAATCAAACTCAACTCCTGTAATGACAAGGCTTTTCACCATATGCTCTTGACCTCTGAAATGCACTTTTACGTCCGTCCATTTCTCTAGCTCTCGGCATGTTCCGTCGTAACTTTGGACTCTAACAACTCTTCCTGTGAAAATGAGATTTTTGTCCACTCGCTGCTCGTTGATCAAGCTAACTGATGCTCCAGTGTCCACATCGCGGACACCTTGCAATTATTTACAGTCATGGGTACGGACAAAATGTTTGATTTCATAAGAAACACCATCTCCGCAGAATCGGGATTCCTTGCTAGTAAATTTCCATGTCATGCTGTTGGCTAGTTCACATTCGCCTGGTATGCAAGATGCCACGCTAGTAGTGTAGTTGCCGTATTCGTCAAGTGGCCTCGATTTATGTGTCGCCTCTGTATTGGAGTCACATCGGACCAGATCTCACATGAGACGTATTTTAGCAGTGAAGAAGCTCATCTGAAGTTGACGGTGACACATTCTGTACTTGTCTCCGGCACCCTTTTGTCATTGTTTGTATGACTAGTGGCACGATGCATGAATCGGGGAGCGTGTGATCCGCTAGTTGCAGTAAGCGCCTCTTCTCAAAATAGTAGTCCAGCAAATTGCTATCTCCCTGCTTGTAAGAGATAGCTTGATCCCATAAATGAACTGGGTTCATTTGGAAGGCTTGCAAAAAACTCTCTTTCCACGTTTCCCACGAATCTTCAAGGTGGTGCAGGACACGTAGGTCATACCACTTCTTAGCGTTCCCAGACAGGTATGATCGCATGTTTGTTATACGATCTGAGTCATTTACCCAGCTATTCTGTTTGCAGGCAGACTGATAAAGTTCCAGCCGCACATCCGCGCCAGCAGTACTACCATCGAACACATCTGGCTTCACTATATCTTGACGTAGTGCCTTAGCTGTTATTGTCTTCAAAATTGCTTGTTGTTGCTCCATATAGTTGCGCTGTATATCAGTTAGCTGGTCTAATGCTTTTACTATGGCTCTCATCGACGGCGATTGCCTCTCATCTGCATCTCTTTCCGTGTTGCTCGCAATGCTTAGTCCCTTCCACAATTCAAACTCTTCCGCTTTCACGTCGCTTGTTACAGTACCTCTTTCGGTGACGTCGCTCATCGGTGCGTGTATGTGTGCTGGTGATGGTATCCGTCATTTCAGTTGTGGTCAGATGCTGCGATGCCTCAACAAAGTCCTCACCGTCCAGCGCATAGCCCGTGATGATGTGGCGACCGTCCCGTCTAGAGAGGTAGAAATATCCATATTAGGTTGCTGTCGACGACTGCGCCAAATATAAAGTTCCAACAGAAGAAAGGAACGTTACTGTTTAATAGACACAGGTTTTCAGCCATTGCAGACTTCATCTTCCTCTTCTCTTCTCCGTCGGTTCTTCAGCCGCAGGATCCCTACATTGGTGAGTCTGAGTACGAGTGAGCCCTAAGCACAAATATATTCCTTTAGTGAGTCCGAGAGGCTGCACCGTCCATTGCCGACCTATGGTCATATCTACTCATCTTCAGCATTACTATCAGTCTTATATCGGCTTACCATTATACCCAAGTCTATTCACACATATGGCAACGCACGAGCGTTCATGCGCCACCTCAATATTTATTGATCAGGTGTGAGGCGTGTGCGATGGGGGGGGGGGGGGGCGTTGACCTCCCCGTGCAAACTCTTTCACGGAAGTTCTTGATAATATATCTCGTGTGAGTCGCGTATTTCATAAAACTGTCCTTGCATGATTTAAGCCACTTATAATACGTGTTTTGATGGTGCAAGGTCAAAGGCGCCTCGTAGAGCACCGATTACGTAGATATTGGCGCTAAAGAACATCGGCACCATGACCGAAAAAGCTAATTTAACGCTAACAGACTCATGAATCGACTCACTCAGATTCACTCAGATACAGGTCAAGCCGTGAGTCTGAGTCTGAGTGAGTCCGGGAGTAATATGTTGGTGAGTTTGAGTCCGAGTTAGTCCGGTTGAGAAAACATTTAGTGAGTCTGAGTGAGTCCGATTGACGAAAATTGGTGAGTCTGAGTCCGAGTGAGCCTTCGGAGCAAAATGTATTTCTTCAGAGTCTGAGTGAGCTCCAGCTTTTTGGCGACCTATGCGCAATTGTTGTATACATCCCGCTTTAAGAATAGCGGCGAATTGCCTGTCATGACTTAGGAATGGCTATCTCAAGCACTACTCCAGCCCATCATCGGCGAGTTTTGGTTTCATGAGTAGGTTACCCTTTTAATTATTGGTGTCGATGTACATGCTCTCGCGCAGGTTCTGAACACTGGTTGCTAATTTTGAGTTCTTCTAAGGACTCAAAACAGCCGAGCACGCAGCACGGTTAAATTTGCAGATACAGGAAAAAATATTTGATTATCACTGCTCCTCCGCTTGTGTTTCTTTGGGGTAAGGTGATTGAATTGAATTGAATTTTATTGCTCACATTTTTAGAAAAAGTTTGCATACACTGTGTGGACCCATAGCCATAGGCTAGTTTGGGTCCAAAAAGAAACATTTATAATGGCAGTTCGGAAAAGTGTAACTAAAATTTATATAATATCCAACAAAGAAACATTTCATCATTCAGGCCTGTCTACGCCCACTGCAGGGCAAAGGCCTCTCCCCATGTTCCGCCAATCAACCCGGTCCTGTGCTTTTCTGCTGCCACGTAATAACTGCATAACTGCAACTTCTTAATCTCATCTACCCACCTAATTTTCTGTTCCTCCCCCTCACGCGTTTGCTATCTTCTTGGAAATCCAGTCAGTTACCCTTAATGACCACCGGTTATCCTGCCGGCGTGCTACGTGCCCGGCCCATATCCATTTCTTCTTCTTGATTTCAACTATGATGTCCTTAACGCCCGTTTGTTCCCTGACCCACTCTGCTCTCTTCCTGTCTCTTAAGGTTACACCTATCATTTTCCTTTCCATCGCTCGCTGCGTCGTCCTCAATTTAAGTTGAACCCTCTTTGTAAGTCTCCAGGTTTCTGCTCCGCTAGGTAAGTACCGGCAAGACTGCAGCTGTTATATACCTTCCTCTTGAGGGATAGTGGTAGACTTACCATTCATGATTTGATAATGCTTGCCGAATGAGCCCCAACCCATCCTTATTCTTCTAGTTATTTCCACTCTCATGGTTCGGCTCGCGGTACTACCTGTCCTAAGTAGACGTACTCCTTTAGAAAGAAACATTACAGTACATGTAATAGCCGCACGAACCTTTACAACACAAGAAAGAACGAAGAAAGAAAAATCACCAACTTACATATTAAATTAAGACAGTCATCAGACTAAATATGACCGGACATTAATCAATCAGTACATTCTTCTAAATAGTGTTTTTCTAGTGCCTTAGTGAAATTAGAACACGTTTTATTTCAAAAGGAATAACATTCCAGATTTTAATACACGAAACTGTAAAAGCCGTTCACCATATACATTGTTACTTCGTGGAATATTTCATTTACCAAAGGTTAGTGTCTAGTAGAACGAGAAGGTGCGGAAAACATCGAAAACATGAAAAGGGTGGTTGTAATTAATAACTGTGTGTACATATTTGGCTAGTTTAAATTGCCATAGCTTGTCGAAGGGCAAAATAAGTAATCGGAAAAACAAAGGTTGCTGGGGTCGTTATACTTGGAATGAGTAATGATCTTACAGCCCGTTTTTGAAGTCGTCTAACCGGGTCCAGGTAAGTTGTGTACGTGCCGCCCCAAGACTCAATGCAATATGAGATGTGACAATGAATGAAAGCATAATAAAGTATTCGTAGAGTAGTGGTTATTAAAATGTCGAGCCTGAGTAAGTGCATGACACCCTGAGGCTAACTTGGAACACACATTCTGAATCTACATCTGCCAATGTAAGTTGTTATCTATAGTGACACCAAGATATTTAATTGTGGTCACTTGCTCGATCACAGAATCGTTAATTTTATGTGCATATCATTAGCATTAATGAATTTCAACCTAGAGTGAAATGTGATGCATTTAGTCTTATCGGTATTTATAGATAGTTTATTATTCGATAACCAATGAGCAACCTTTTCCAATACGACATTGGACTTCGATCAAGATCACTTAGATTTTACCTGTTACTATGACACAAGTATCGTCAGCATACATCGGTATGTTAGAAGGCTGTAATATCTGCGGAAGGTCATTAATATACAAGGAAAAGAGCAATGGCCCGAGCACCGAGCCCTGGGGAACACCACTACTCAAGTGGCTAATAGAAGACATGAAATCATTAATTAATACAGCCTGTTGACGACCTTTCAGGTAATCTGAAAGAAGTTTGAATATGGTCCCACGGAAACCATAATGTGGTAATTTACTTAGCAGTATTCTGTGGTCTACGGTGTCAAAGGCTTTTTGATGTCCAGAAAGATAACTGTTACTAATTTATTTTCATTCAATGCTGTGTTTATAACTTGACTAAGGGTCATAATGGCGGTAGAGGTAGAATAATTTGGTCTAAATCCGTGTTGCTGATGGGAGAGCATGTTATATTTCGCAATTAATTTATAGAAACGATTGGCAAGATTTTTTCGAAGATATTGGTTAATTATGCTCAAAACGGAGATTGGCCTGTAGTTTGACGGTTGAGAGTGATCGCCGCTTTTATGTATTGGAATAACTTTTGCGATTTTTAAACAAGATGGGTACATGGCTGCTGTCACAGAATGGTTAAATAGGCGACACAAAACCGGTCCGAGGACGTCTAAATTTCTTTGAGAAGCCTTACAGTTATCCCATCCAGGCCTGCCAATTTATTCATTGGCATTCCTGACACAAAGATCTGATTTCCTCAAGGTCGATGTCATACATGCAAAAGAATTCGGATTGGAATCTGAGAGACCATGTTCATGGCTAGGTTCCTTGAATTTTTTAGCTAGTGTTGGACCAATGGAGGCGAAGTAAGTGTTAAACGATTCAACCGTATTGGAGTCGATGACATACGGAAGCACCTTAGACGCGAAGGGTTACCGACAACGTCATTTACAATTTGCCAAAGTTTTTTTCGAATTACCATTCGCCTGCTCTATTTGTCGTGCATAATATCTTTTTTACTCAATCCTCATCAAGGCTACTGATTTATTACGCATTGTTTTAAATTGGCGTAAATAAACTCATTATGCTTGCGCCGTTTCCATTTGTCGTGCCAGTAATCCTTGCTTCTTATGACTTCCAAGATTTCTTTGTTCATCCAGGGACATAATGGGGTTTCCCGTGAATGAACCGAAACTTTTCTGCTGCTTCTTTTGATCGCGTTTTAAGAAGAGTAATCAAGTTCGAAAATTCGATATTAACGTCATCATGGTATATTTGATTAAAACTAGATCCAAGAAGAATATTTCTTAAAGCCACGTAGTCTATTTTTGTTACAAACCTCGGCACGTCACGTTTTTTATTCTTTAGGCAATCGACAGAGACAAATATGGGGAAATGATCTGTGATAGGCTTATCATAGACTCCGGCACTAATATGTGTCTCGGAATTTGTCAGTGCGTGATCGATCAATGTAGCAGACGTTGCTGTTATTCGAGTTGGTGTAGTGATGAGGTTGCAAAAGTAATACGATTTGAGCAAGTACATGTAATCATCGTTCGCTGGACTACGGTTATCAATGTTCATATCACCAACAATAACAGCAGATTGTTTGACATTGTTTGTTAGTTGACTCAGAATCATTTCAAGTGTTTCAAGAAAGGAGAGAAAACACGCGTTTGGGGGACGATAAACTACGCCCACTGCAACTGAGGATTCCAACCTGATGAATAGTGATTCAATGGCACGTGTGCTGCATGATAGTGAAGGAAGAATTGTAGATGAATGCTCATTTTTCACAAAAAGAGCAACACCGCCCCCTCGAGAACGAGAGTCACGTGGCTGCGATAGCATTGTGTAATCAGGAATAACAATGTTTTCGTTCCTTTTAGGGGCGAAGCTCCTTAAGGCGGCACCCGTTCGTCCCTCGTAGTCGTAGTAGTGCGTAACCAGTCGCAACGCTAGTACCAGATCTTGACCTCCAAGGTGGTGCCGGTGGGAGGTTTTTCCTGTGGGTTGTTGAACAATAAAAAATTCGCAGCGTGCGCGTCAACTAAAAGCCGAATTCTTCTGTCTCTCATTCCCCATCAGCAGCCATTGGCATGTTCCAGTAGGAAACGTTAGTAGAAGTAGAAGTGTAAGTGTTAGCTAAAAGCCGACTTCTTCTGTCTCTCATTCCCATTAGCAGCCATTGTTTACCTCCAAGGTAGTGCCTGGTGAGATTTCTCCTGTGCGTGATTAAACAATAAAAATTTTGTTCAAAACGCCGTTGATTGATGAAATAAACCAACGAAAGACGCCAGATGTTTTCTAAAAGCAAAACGAAAGAACGCCGGATGTTTCTAAAGCAAAACGAAAAGACGCCAGCAGCTTAACGAAAGACGCCAGATGTTTTCTAAAGCAATATTTTTCTAAACAATGAAAATTCACAGCGTACATGTAAAATTAAAGTGAGCTGCAAGTCGTCATAACTCATCGGACCTTTAGTATAAACGCGACCGATCTCACGTCGGTGATGATGTACTGGGCAGAATTCACGGAAGATTCACGGTTTACCGATGAACCTCCGCAGCTTCGCCCACTCATCATCATTCACTCCGTGGATATGCTGTGATTTTTAGCCAAGTTTCAGTGACAGCGATCACGTCAAGGCGTTGTGGCTGCTGGGCAATAAATGCGAGAAGCTGATCCAGGTTTTTTCTTATGCTGCGAACGTTGCTATGAAATATCGACATGCTTCTGCGAGTGCAATCGTCTTGTTGATTTAGGCGAAGCATTTTGTTTGAACTGGGTACGTGCACTGGGTATAGGCACAAGAGAAATACTTATGCCACACTGCAAAGGTCAGTGATTCGACACATCGTTTTTTTTTCTTTGCGGGCTCACTACAGGCAGTAGTATATATCTGCTCGAAAAAATACTTACAGAGTCCCAGTTTCCACTTGAAGGAAATCTATACATTTATGGCGTTATATATATATATATATATATATATATATATATATATATAGATTATGAAGAGTCTGTCTTCGGTTGCCGTAAAATAATTAGGAAAAAGGTATACGCTTCTAAAAAACTGTTTATTTGTCGACGTTTCGATCGGAGACCGATCTTCATCAGGATGAAATTTACCAGGCTTCGATGCGCTTTTATATCATCGTTGTCCGAGCCGAGAGAAAGAGGAAAAGGTTAAGAAAAAGTACATACAGAAAAAAATAATAAAAGAAAAGAGAGAGAGGTAAGAAACCTGCCGAAATAAGTCGCGAATACGCTTGTGCACATACTTTGACTGACATAAGAATAACACGTGTTTCTTGAAAAAAAAGGAAAAAATCGTCAACACTCCACGTGCACATACTTTGGCCTACGAAAGTCGCGAATACGCTTGTGCACATACTTTGACTGACACAAGAATAACACGTGTTCCTTGAAAAAAAAAAAAAAAAAAGAAAGAAAGAAAAGAGAAAAAAAAAGAAAAAAAAAGAAAAAAAACAAAGAAAAAAAAAGAAAAAATCGTCAACACTCCACGTGCACATACTTTGGCCTACGAAAGTCGCGAATACGCTTGTGCACGTGCTTTGACTGACATAAGAATAACACGTGTTTCTTGAAGAAAAAAAAAAAAAAGGAAAAATCGTCAACACCCCACGTGCACGTACTTTGCCCTACGAAGCACACGTGTTTCCCGAATAAAGGAAAAAAAAAAGGAGAAAAGCAGAGAAAAGAAAGAAAACAAAAACTCCGCTGATATCCAAAGATCGTCCAGGTGAGGTACATTCCTGTAGTCACTAGTCGAGTTCCAATGCTTTGAAGCCCCAACACAACATGGGTGCATTCCTCCAGCCCATTGTCACACCTCACGTCTTCGGTTCCCCCCCTCCACATTTGCTCCTGAAGCCTGTGAGGGGATGAAGCTTCACAAGAAGGGATAAGCGCTTAAAGGCAGTCAACTTAATAAAAGTCCGGGAAGACTGTACAAAGGCACATTCACTAAAAAACAGGTGGTCACGATCTCCGGTTTGTGGCTCCAGTTAATGCTTATGAAGAAAATGGAGAATACCTTAAGATTGGAATGCGTGTGAGCCTGCTGTATGTCCGACAGCGTGCTCCTGAAGCGATGTCCGAAAAAATAATAAAATAAACTATAATGAAAAATAAGAAAATAAAAAAGAAGAAAAAAAAGAAAAAAAGAAAGAAAAAAAAGAGATCTTCAGTTAAGATTATTATTGACTTGAATCTTCCAGAGCACGAATTGAAGACAGTATGCCCGGATTGATGTTTAGGCCAGCCTTCAATGTATTAAATTTATAAATCATATATGATTCGCGCTGTTCACGCTCCCTTGTACTGGAGAAACCACTTTGCAGGAGTGTAACCTTGATGGAATCAAATGGGTGGTTTTCGGTCCGATCGAAACGTCGACAAATAAACAGTTTTTTAGAAGCGTATACCTTTTTCCTACTATATATATATATATATATATATATATATAGGTATAATGCAACGGAGGCGTTGTCAACAGTGATATAAATATTTAATTCCCAACAGTTTCGGGAGGGGTCCTCCCTTCTTCGGGGGATGAGTTAAAACTGATGTCGAAGTTCGGTCTTGCTTCTTGCCGCGTCGCTCTCTCGCCTTCAAGGAAATTTGAGAGAGTGGGGGAGATAGATTACGAGAAAAAGAAAGAAAAGGGAAAAAGAAAAAACGAAAAAAAAAGGAGAGAGAAGAACACCGACGAAGTCTGAAAAACGAGGCGAGGGGAAAAAAAAAGAAAAAAAGGCTAACTGTGTATGGCATGAAGTCGTGGAAGGTGTTTCTCGGTTCGCGTCGGGCGCAGGGCCACCCAAAATTGTTGTCGCGGAGGGCATAATGAGGCACCTGAGGGAAGCGTCCCCTTAATGGGTCGGCATACCGCCTTTCATCTTCGCCCGCTCCCTGTGAATAGGCTCCAAGTGGTGGAGGAGCGTAAGCACTTTACATTGTACAAGTAGTGAAAAAAACATGAACAAAAAATAAACAAAAAAAGAGGGGACAAAAGAAAAGCAAGAAAGTAAACGACACTGCACTCGTACGAGCCAGTCAAGAAACAGGCATGGTCCCAATTATGATTCCGTGTTGCCAAATTCATTTTGGCTTATCTCTCGGAGGCAGGAGAGTCTTCCAGGGTCCTCATTGATGCCGGCTGTTAATGTTCTAAATTTAAAGATAAAATATGCCTCACGTTGTTCGCGCGCGCGCGTGTTTTGGAAACCGGACTGTAAAAGAGTTACGCTGATATTTTCAAAGCTGTGGTTTGGTAAGCGCAGATGTCTGGATAAGGGTAGCTTCGGCAGTGAAGTGGCGTGGTACCGGTGATTATTAAACCGCAGCCGAAATGGCGTGTCCGTTTGGCCGATGTATTCTTGCCCGCAGACGTTACAATGTAACATGTATATCACATTGCTGGAGTCACAATTTAGGTTTTGGGTGATGTTGCATATATATATATATATATATATATATATATATATATATATTATATATATATATATATATATATATATATATATATATATATATATATATATATATATATATATATATAAAAGGGAGCAGCGTTCACACTACCGCACAAGCATTGTTCGTTGTCGAATTCTTCGGTAGCTCTTTTGCGCACTCCTATATATATATATATATATATATATATATATATATATATATATATATATATATATATATCTGTGAACACTGCTCTCTTCCCGTCTGTGTCAAAGAATCGAACGCTCGATCACGGAATTTTGAACCGCCACCTACGCAGGAACCATGACATGATGCTTAACCAATTCGCTCATTTTACACGAATTTGAATGTCACTCCGGCTGAGTCATGCTCACAACTGATAAGTCACTTTTATTCTGATTACTGCTTAGTAATTCTCTTATTTGCTGCATTTCTTAGCAAACCTTTGGCACTTTGACAGTTTCTATCTATCTATCTATCTATCTATCTATCTATCTATCTATCTATCTATCTATCTATCTATCTATCTATCTATCTATCTATCTATCTATCTATCTATTGTGAACACTGCTCTCTTCCCGTCTGTGTCAAAGAATCGAACGCTCGATCACGGAATTTTGAACCGCCACCTACGCAGGAACCATGACATGATGCTTAACCAATTCGCTCATTTTACACGAATTTGAATGTCACTCCGGCTGAGTCATGCTCACAACTGATAGGTCACTTTTATTCTGATTACTGCTTAGTAATTCTCTTATTTGCTGCATTTCTTAGCAAACCTTTGGCACTTTGAGAGTTTCTATCTATCTATCTATCTATCTATCTATCTATCTATCTATCTATCTATCTATCTATCTATCTATCTATCTATCTATCTATCTATCTATCTATCTATCTATCTATCTATCTATCTATCTATCTATCTATCTATCTATCTATCTATCTATCTATCTATCTATCTAGCCGCCTACGTATGGGTGCTCTCATGATTGCCTCTTTAACTTGGTGTAAACCAAAATTGGCATGGGAAAACAAGAGGATTTGACGAATATGACTGTCGGGTCATACACATGAATAACATTTAAATGCTGTCGCGTACGTCGTCAAACCCTTTCCTCCAGACACGTGTGGAACATACCCGTTTACCATGGCCGCGGTGTACCGGTATGCGCCACAGGTGATTTACAGTTTATATTTCCCCACGAACGGCGAGAACACACATTGGTATTTAAAACGCGAGAGCATTAAGAAAAACCGACATCGGCAGCGTTGACCTCGAATGGAAAGAATAAAAACTAGGATCTCAGCAGGAATAGAACCCAAGGATTCTGTGTGACAATCAGGTATTCTACCACAGAGCCACGCCAGGTCTAGAAACTGCTTTGGAAAAACACCCAATGCAGGCGTAATTTCGGTGCAACATCAATTGTGGTTGTGGTGCTGGGTATATAATTGTGTAACAATGCAACAAACATGTACTACTACGATACAGGCGTCATGTCAGGTTAACGTCTCTGATTCCAGTGTTGGCTTCGCTTTTATAGCAGTCTAATAAACATAACATTTGTATTCCCATGGTTCAGCAAGCTATAATGAAGCATTGCTCGACCCCGGAAGAATACATTAACGAAAGTTACGTATGATATTCCCATTATTGCACCGTAAAGTGCATTTAGTTTCGATAATACTGACGTATGTACCTAACGTGAGGGCTGACGTTACGTCGCACCATAAGTTAGACTTTGAACGCCAATGTTATGGACGTGCCTGGAAAGCCCAACATGTGCACACAGCTACTACACTTACAAAATCACCTTGATCAACCTCGTAACGCTTGGCTAAAAGCCATAAAATACAGCATAGAAGTACTCGCTGACTGCTTCGCATGAAACAGATTCCCAGAAAGTAGGGGATCTGCCGAATTTTCGTTTGGAGCAACAATCCGAAAATGTTTAAAATTAATGTCAGTACTTTTTTAACGAATAGGCCGACTACGTCACGGGACCCTGGAGTGCTCTTCGAAATCGAAACTGCCTCAGGTCCTAACATGCGAGCACATAAATAAACATTCGTTTTGCGCTGGGGCAAATGAGTTTCGTTGCCGTTATTAAGGAGACTGTCGCCACTGACTGGGAGAAAAAAAAAGAGGTTCACAAATTTTCTGTCACCCCTCCTTTAAAACATGCAAACTGCACGTAGTTATACTACGGTCACGTAAAAGCGCGTGCGTTGTTCTTCACTCCCGCGTACAGGAAGCATCGGCAAGCCCAAACAAATTGTGACACTTGCTGGACAAATAAAAACGAAAATTTAAATAAAAAAATAAATTACGACTGTATTCTGATAGCGTTCATGTCAGACCAGACTTTGCGTACAGCAGCCCAAAAAAAAGCATGACGAATGTTCCATTCTTGAAGCAGTTTGCGCATGCGTGTGAGAACGACATTGGTATAAAAGGCAAAGCCGCATGGTCGACAAGTAACAGCGGTTTAACTCTGTGTTGGCAACTATTCGTGCGGCTTCTTCCCGCGGTGGGCACTTCGCGTCTTCCTGCAGATGTACTACGTGGACGACCGATTCACTGATCGAGCATTTGCGTATCGGCATGGCTTGGTGTCTGCGTACCAGGAGCCAGGCCTCATGGTTCTACAAACAGCGCTCTAAGTGAAGGTGAGTTATGCGTTGTAATATTTTCGTTGGAGCATTCGTGTTTCGCTGCAGGTGGCAACGAAGTTTCATTTGTTCAGAGTAAAGTGGTAATACTGAAATTTGACATTAGCACAAAAAGCCTTCAAGAGTAATAACAATTCGTCGGGTTTCACGTGCGAGAACCACAATATGAATATGAGGAACGCGCTTCAGTATAGTAACGGAGAACGGGCCAACAAAAAAGCGGCAGATAGTAACTCTCGCACAGAAAGAAATCTGATGATGAGAGCAGTGCTTTAATAATACGCAGTAGTCCTGTTATTCTTTCATTTATTTGCTCCTGCGAATAATTTGGGACGCTTCTTTCAGCTGGACCGGCTTCCGTCGACACCTAGCATGTTGCCGTCCTATACATCACAAAGCCTACCGAGTAAGGTAACTTGAGCGCGATACCGTGTTGCGTTCACTTCACTTTTGGTCGAAGGTAGTCGCGTGTTTGCACTCTTCCTGTTTTCGCGGATTCTGCGAGTTCCACAGCTTAGAAATCAGCGCCGTGACTTTTGTACTGGCGTGGTTTCCTTTAAATGGTGCTACATATCTGTTACTACTGCCGATAAATGTAGCCACACCGTTGGCAAACATTGAAACAATCTAACCGCAGGTTCAGTGCCGTCGACGTTGCCGGCGCTGCGCTTCGAAATGATGTACATGTTTCCCATACTTTCTGAAAAAGGAGACAACCATGCAAGACCGCATGTAGAAAGCTGATCAGTGGTACACACTATGTGTGTGATCGATAACTTCCACTTCTTTTGTTTCTGAATGGCGCGCTTGCACAACAACCTGTGTTGAACACTCAGATTTTTGCTTTTTGTGGTATGCTATACTTGTCAGACGTAGCAGTTCGCCCTCTAAATGCGCCCGTTCAGCAATGCAGGAGCGAATAAGTGACGTTACATCGTATAGATTAGCATGCGCACGTTAGCTGAATTATAGACGAAGTCAAGGTCATTTTCGGGTGGTCAGTGGTGCAGCAAATACATGACTGCGTAATATTGTCTCCTTACCAGTAAATTTTGTCCGTGCGGGTACAAGATGTTCTAGATATGTGTTTCCATAAGACCATGAAACGTTTTTCTGCATGGGCGGCCACAGGTATACACTGAAATTTAGAAGACAGCACTTCGATGTGACTGCGGTCAAAACCTGGTGTTCAAACAAACCCGGGTGTCGCTTTTTTTGTTGTTGTTTTTCAACCACCATACACACCGTACAAGTTCACGTACAAATTGCATTTTCTAAGTAAGAATTTGTGAAATATTGGGCAGGCCTAGTACGTGACGTGCTGCAACACAATTTTAGGCATCTTAATTCACTGATGCTCTCGAGGCATCTTTCGCTTGCATGATATAACTCATGAGAAAGCATGTGCCAACCACGATACGATTGAAGAACGCCGTAGTGGGGACTCCGGGTTAATGTAGGCCCACCGGGATTTACTTAAATTGCAAGTCCGCCGCGGTGGAGCAGTGGTTATGGTGCTCGGATGCTGACCCGAAGGTCGCGGGTTCGATCCCGGCCGCGTCGGTCGCATTTCGATGGAGGCGAAGTGGTAGAAGCCCGTGTACTGTGCGATGTCGCTGCACGTTAAGGAACACCAGATGGTCCAAACTTCCGGAGCCCTCCACTACGGCGTCTCTGATAATCGTATCATGTTTTTGGGACGTAAAACCCCAGATATTATTACTATTAAATTGCATCCAGTTCTGAGAACACGGGTGTTCGCATTTCGCCTATCGAAATCTGGCCGCCATCGCCCGGAAACAAAGCCCGCGACCTCGGGCTTAGCAGCGCGACAGCTTACGCGCTAAGCTACCGCGGCGGTCGTTATTCAGCTTGCATCTCTGCACTGTTATAGCTCGCTCACCTCTGCGACCAATTGAACCCATCCCGCTAATGCGGTACATTCATTAACGCGATGCAGCCGCTTTCTTGTGTTCTTTTTTTAATTGCATAAGTGCGATTAGCGATAACCATTTTGTAGCTCACGGCTGCAGCGAAGTTGAGAGCTCTGTGGCCAACATAGCGGGGTGCCGGAGGCGCGCCGCGCGTTGAGCGAAAACTTTGTACGAACTATTGCGCAGACATGGTGGCAGAAGGCAGATTGCTCAAGCTAATCGTCAACAAAACAGGGCAGGGGGGGGGGGGGCATTTCATGCAGGCAGTCACGGCCAGGACATCGTCGTGACCGAAAACCGTGAGACCGCACGTGCACATATACCCTCCGATAGCGAGCACCAGGAGTAATCCACCCTTATTGTGCTGCCGACTGCGATTCCGTTTTGCGGGTACCATTTTTGCGGATGATCTCGCCCACACTTTTCAACAAAACATGAAAAAGTGCTGCTTCAAAAGCGGCGCAGATTGATCGATAGTATTGAGCATCCTTCATGTAGCAAACACACGTGCGGCGCGGCTGACGACTCACTGCTGTCGTCATACGCGATGGGACGGCAGTGAAAGATGTGGTGGGGGCTAATACTGCTCCCTTGTAACTAACTTAGGCAAAATTAAATTTCATTGCAGTTGGCCTTCTGATGCACTTAGGATGCATCCCTTTTTTTTCTTTCTGACGATTATTAAAAAAGTAGTCTGCATTAGCGAAATGGGCTCAAAATGTGGTATAGGTATGTTATCGCGAAGAAAGCCGCGCGATGCTAGTCGAACCTATTCAGAAAGCTTGGTAAAATCACATCCACGGCCTGCCTGACCTTTTCCCGCACCTGTCACTTGCACAGGACATTTGTACGTTTTTCACACAAAAAAAAATAAAAAATCAAGGGAAGTGAATAACGAAAAGACCGGTTGACTAATTCATTGAACATACGGTTGGTTTCAACGGACTCTATCAGCTATATGTACTGGACTAGGCCCTTAGTATCTGCTGATGCTTTATACGCCACATATTGTATATGTACAAAGTGCCTCTGATTATTTTTTATTTTCTTATTCATTTATTTTTCCTAGTTTTCTTTGTGTATTTCTTCAATACTACTATCATGATGATGGGGATAGCCGGCTCTAACGTAGCCTACCTTCCCATATTTTTTTTTTTCATATATAAATCTATAAAAAAAAAAGCTGACCAAAGCCGCGTCAAAGTGCTATCGCGTGTAGTACTGCATAATCGCTCCCATAGTTTCAGAAATAGTGACGTATGGAGCAACAAACCCAATCACTAAACCCAATCAGATGCAATACGTGTTGCGCGAGACCAAGCAAATAGCTGCACGAGCAGCCTCAAAGGCCATGCTATACAGGGTGTTTAAGCTAAGAAGCACCAAGTATTACAAAAATTAAGCATAGGTGCTACGCGTCCCCAATTAGCGCAGTATTGTTCTGAGCCATATAGAGCACGTCAGAACATTTTTTCCAATCCGCCAAGCTCGGCAATTAACAAAGATTGCTTAATGAACTTTTTAAATAGTAACTCTATTAGAAACGTTTTCAATACAGAAGTTGTAGCGCTTGCTCAGGAACATCGAATTTTTCAATCTATGTTAAGATAACTCCCCTGCTTATTTTTTTTCCGGCCTTTCTTTAAAGCGATTCGCACGCGCGCGCTCGGTGTGGACGGACGCGCTTTGAGCGCGCTCCGTCGATATCGCGCTATCAGGCAGGCGGATGCTGGCTGTTGGCCGCGAATGATTTAGCGATAGCGGTGCAGTCAGGTGAACTTTTGTTCGCGGTTCGTCGTTCCGAGGATCTTGCTGTATGAAAGTGCATCGACCTTGTGAAGTTACGTGAACACCGGGAACCCAAATTCCAAGGTGGGGGCCATTTGTTCGGAAATTAGAGGACTTTTTTAGTGCCCGCGAAAGTGCCCGCCGCTGAGCCTAACGACGACTTCGGCCCCGGCCGAAGGAAGAGGCAGGCCTAGCCCGGGCCCCGGCGACGCCGCAAGCCGAACATCGATTCATCGGTGGCTACGCAAGCGTGCAACGACCCAAGATGTCTACCGCTATGCGAGTAGAAGTGGACGGCGTAGAAATTTCGCCGGATCAGATCACTAGAGCGCAGGGGTGGAAAACCGATGGCGAAAAAGTGAAGCAAGGCGGCGTGGGATCGCTAGGCCTAACGCCCATATCCCAAGCGAGCCAAGATGGCGCCAAGGCCGCGACTGACGTCAATGGTCGGGGCAACGACCTCGGTGGAGCCACCGGCAACGATCTACGTCAGCAGAGAACGAAGAAACGAATAAACAAGGGCAAGCTGCTGAAGGGCGCGCGCATGCCACACCTGCCGCGCGGAGATATAAAGATCGTCATGCGACCACGAGACGGGCTCCGCATAAGCGATGTGACCAGCGTGGAAATAAGCCGAGCTATAATGGCGGCGGCGCAAGTCGACGTAATCGCTGCAAGAGAAGATGTGATATGCCTAAACCACCAACAGAACATCGTAGTTGTGAGTACCTCGAAGAGGGAGCACGCCGACAGATACGCCATGGTGGAGCGAATCGACATTCGGGGAAACGTCCCATGAAGTCAGCGCGTACGAGTCGGCCCCTCACGGAACCGTGAAAGGAGTAATACGGGGCATCCCACTGGAGGACACCGCCCAGGAGATACAAGATTTGGTCGTGCACAGGCACAATCCCACGGCGTTGCAGGCGAACCGCATGGGGAGGACCCGTTCGGTGGTGATCGCCTTCGAGGGACACAAGGTGCCCAACTACGTCCGGTACGGGAACCTGCTAATCGAGTGCACCCTGCATAGGAAGCAGATTGACGCGTGCTACGCATGCGGCCGAGTGGGGCACAGGATGGACGTGTGCCAAATCCTCAAGACAAGATTTGCCGGGGCTGCGGCATCGCCAACCCTGGAGAAGACCACGAGTGCGAACCTAAGTGTGGCCTGTGCGGGGGGGAACATCTCACCGCCGACAGGGCCTGCAAGGCGCGATTCAAAACGCCTTACGTCGTCCGTCGGCGGCGCTGGGAACGGCGCCGGGCGGAAGGAAGACAACGAGGACAGAAATCAAGGCAAAAGAGGCTCTAAAGAACGACCCCAAACGTAGCGCCTCTTCGCAGAGGGGCCGGTCCCAGACGCCGGCCCGTAGCAGCAACGGCGGTGGCCACCAGAGCCGCTCTCGATCGAAGTCCACGATCCGGGGACGGCGGCGGCGGCGGCAACCGCCGCGGGAAAAGGACAAGTCGAGGATCGAGTGGCAGATCCAGGTCCCGGACCAAGTCCCTTTCGCAGTCCAGGGCCGGTTCGAGACCCCGGGCTGGATCCAGACCCCGGGCCGGATCGAAATTCCGGGCCGAGTCTATCGGACGACGAGGGACAACCGCCGAGAAAAAGGTGGGCTGGACAGACAGGTCTTCCGTTGCTCGGGTTAGCGAAACCGAATTGCCGTCCCTCACCCCCCTCCCAACTTCCTAGCCCAAGAGCTATCGGACCGGATAGCAATGAAGTAGCAGAACTCAAGAAAATCATTGAGCGACAGAACGCTCAGATACAAGAGCAGAATGCCCAATAAGGGCCTTAATGAGCAAAATCGATGCGCTAGCGAGCGGTAGTTCAGCAAACGGGGGACCCCAAGGCGGGAACAACACGGAGGAGAACGCCGGAGGAAAGCGCAAGACACCACGGAGGGAGCCCCCCTCGCCCCCCTTAGGGCGGGCAGCGGGGGCGGCAAGGCCCACGCAACAAGCACCGAACACCAAGAAGCAATGGACGCCGAGGAAAGCACAGTTAACCGCGAGACGGCGACAGCGATGGCACAGATTCCAAAGGAAGGAGAGCTTCCAGCGATCCTAGCGGCCATTACCCAAATTAACAAGACACTGAGCGCGATAGACGCCAGATTCGAGTCTCTCGAAGGCGAAGTGCGGACGCTGTCGGTCAAACACGAACGACTAGCGACCAAAGTAGTTACCACTACCGTAAGAAACCGCTTCGCGTCCCTGAAGAAAAAACGGGCGGAAAAAATCAAGGAATCGATCGCGCATAGGCGCGGCCGCATAGAAACATCCGAAGAAGATGAAACAGCGATCAAATAAGAAAAAGAAGACCAACGGCGAGGACGTTACAGTAATTTATCAATGGAACTGCCGGGGGATCCGCAATAAAGAGGCGGAACTGTTGCTCCACATTGACGCGCTCGAACACAAGCCCGATGTAATAGCATTACAAGAAACGAATGGCAAGCCCAGACTCCCGGGATACGTGACGTACACGGACCCGACAGAGGAAGGGACGGCGGTGCTCGTCCGCAGCAACGTGGCGGCAACTCAACACGTCACGCCGCAGGGCGGATGCGAGCACACGCTCGTCGAAATTCACGCAAGAACAATTGGCAACACGGGAAATCTATACGTCATGAGCGCGTACTGCCGCCCGTCACAGAGGCAGTACGATTTTGATCGAGTAGTGAGCCAGGCGAAAAGGTTGGCGGGGAGCAGGCCGCTCCTGATCCTCGGCGACTTCAACGCCCCTCACACAACGTGGGGATACAAGTACCAATCGAAGAGGGGCAAAGCTCTAGCCAAGACGATGGAGGACCATGAGATGGCCCTGTTAAACGAGCCGGACGTGGTCACCAGAAGGGGCAACAGCGCCAATAGGGACACAACGCCAGACCTGTCGTGGCTATCGGGGGGACTAGATGCGGCCTGGAGAAACGAAGACGTGGACCTGGGCTCTGACCACAGCGTGATCGGCATCATCATCAAGGGACCCCAATACCGTGCTGTGTTGGGGACGGC
Source organism: Rhipicephalus sanguineus (assembly GCF_013339695.2). Classification (NCBI taxonomy): domain Eukaryota; kingdom Metazoa; phylum Arthropoda; class Arachnida; order Ixodida; family Ixodidae; genus Rhipicephalus; species Rhipicephalus sanguineus. The sequence continues at coordinate 635 of NW_023615829.1, read as the reverse complement.
ACGTGTAACGGACTGGGACAAGATGCGGAAGGACACGCAAGAAGCAGAAGAGGCTTCGGAGAACGATGTGGAAGCCGACAGAAAGCAAACGTACGCCGAATGGGCGAGGGATCAGAAAAAGGCCCTCGAGAAGTTTACGCAAGAATAACGACGACGGCGCAGACACCTTTCGTGGATGCCAGACTGGCACACATGTGGGCGGCCCGGCACTCGCTAACGCGGAGGTGGAAGCGCCAACGTCACAACAAGAAGCTGGTCAAACGTATCGCGGTCCTCAACAAACAGATCACCGAGTACGCGGCCAAGCTATGCCGAGAGACCTGGCTGAGCACTTGCGACGGCTTGCAGGGCAAGCTATCGGCACGGAAGACGTGTGCCTACTGAGGCACCTAATCGACCCGCTGAGCAGCAAGACCGCAACCAACCGCAACCTCACCAAGGTCATCAACACGTACAAGGGGGATGGCCGAAGGCTACTGGAAGAACTGAAGACAAAATACCTCAAGACTGAGCGGGGCCAATTCCCGACGCCTGAGAGGTACGAAGGTCCTGAAAACGAAGAGCTGGACAGACCGTTCACCATGACGGAACTCTGGTCGGCCATTGATGAAGCAATAGCAAGAGCGCCCCCGGCA
>NW_023615827.1:0-39628 GCF_013339695.2 Rhipicephalus sanguineus | reverse complement strand
CCGGCAAATCAGCTTGAATCCCGAAGTCACCGCAGGCCGGCCGGAAGCCAATCTATGCGCTGCAGCCCGACGCAGCCCGCCCCTCCTCGCCCACGTCAAGACGCGCGCCGCGCCGCAGAGTTCCGCCGCGCAGGCACCGCCGTCCCACCACCGACGCCATGCCGCCCGCCGACAGGACAACGCTGCGCCTCCCGAAAGACCGACGTTTGGCGTGCCCCTGACAACCCGACCCGCTCTGCTATCACTGCGGGAAGCCGGCCACACATACCGCCGATGCCAGTATCGACAGATGGGGCTACGCGGATTCGCCACTCAACGGCGACCACCGCGCCCCCCAGCCAGGCGAACGGCCTCGCGACATCGACGACTACCTCACCGGAACACAGTGGGAAGAACGACGACCTTCCCGCTCGCCGTCGCCCGGCCGCTACATGTCACCGCACCGCCGCAGTACACTGGCCCCAAACGGGGCCGGTCGCCTAGCCCGTATCCGGAAACTAAGGGCAGCAACCGAGGAGGGTGCGTTGCTGTACGACGAACTGCCGAAGATCCTCCGCGGCCGCCGACGACGACAACGCGACGAGACCTTCAGAACACGACGCAAACCGGACGGAGCCCTCACGACGAAACTCGCGGCCCGAAGAAAACCTGACGACGCAACGTCGAAACGCGGGACAAATCGACGAAGCCGTGATCCGACGCCACGACCTAACCGCAACGCAAGACGACGAACAAGCGACCTCGATGTTCTTATCGACGGCCACAGCGTCACAGCTCTCGTCGACACCGGAGCCGACTATTCCGTCGTCAGTGGCCATTCGCCACCAAGCTGAAGAAAGTAAAGACCGCTTGGAGTGGACCAGAAATCCGGACAGCTGGAGGCCACCTGATAACGCCGATTGGTGTCTGCACGGCGAGAGTCACCATCAATAACCGCACTTATCCTGCGAGCTTTGTAATCCTACAAACTGCTCCAGGGATGTGATACTCGGAATGGACTTCCTAGTGACCACGGCGCCGTTATCGACCTGAGGTCTGAGTCGATAACACTACCTCAGACAAGCGCTCCCGCCCCACGCGACGCCAGGGAACCATGCACTGAATGTGATAGAGAGCAGGTGACCGTTCCGCCACGCTCCAGCGTCATTATTTCCGTCGGCACCGAAAAACCTGCGACCTTGAATGCGTAATCGACGGCGATCAGCAACTACTCCTGAATCGTCAAATTTGCGTCGCAAGAGGTATCGCCGAGCTGCATGACGGTAAAGCAAAGGTACTGCTGACAAACTTCAGCCACGAATATAGGCACCTCAACATGGGTACGACGGTTGCCTACATCGACGAATGTGTAGCCGCCAGCGATGCTTTCGCCCTCTTCGATGCTGTCGAACCTGCTTCGACGATAGAGGTCCCGAACGGGATTTTGACGTCAACCGAGCCTTCCGAAGGTCAAGCAAGATAAGCTCAAAACCCTGCTCCTGCAATACAAGGACTGTTTCTCGTCGTCATCGCGGGTCCGACAAACGCCCCTTGCTAAGCACCGCATTATAACAGAAGAAAATGCTCGACCACTCCGTCAGAGTCCCTACCGGGTTTCGACGCGGAACGGGAGGCCGTGAAGAAACAGGTCGACGAATGCTATGCGACGACATCATCCAGCCGTCGAAGAGTCCGTGGGCATCCCCCGTGGTGCTAGTGAAGAAGAAGGAGGGACTCTTCGTTTTTGCGTCGATTATCGTCGCCTGAACAAAGTCACGAAGAAGGACGTGTATCCCCTTCCCCGGATAGACGACACCCTGGATCGATTACACAACGCAAAGTACTTTTCGTCGATGGACCTCAAGACCGGTTACTGGCAAATAGAAGTCGACGAGAGAGACCGAAAAAGACTGCCTTTATAACGCCAGACGGCCTGTTTGAGTTCAAGGTCATGCCTTTTGGTCTTTGCTCGGCACCTGCGACTTTTCAACGGTTATGGATACAGTACTGGCCGGCTTGAAGTGGCAGACGTGCCTCGTGTACTTGGACGACGTCGTAGTGTTTTCCTCAAACTTCGACGAACACCTTCGGCGCCTTGAAGCTGTACTTCAAGCAATCAAGACCTCCGGACTCACTTGAAGCCTGAAAAGTGCCGCTTCGCGTACGAGGAGCTCTTGTTCTTGGGTCATGTGATCAGCAAGGATGGTGTTCGCCCGGACCCGCGGAAAACAGCTGCCATCGCTGACTTCCCGACGCCCACCGACAAGAGGCCGTACGCCGTTTTCTCGGCTTGTGCGCCTATTACAGACGTTTCGTCAAGGATTTTCACGGATCGCCGAGCCACTGACGCAACTCACGAAGGCCGACGTCGAATTCAGGTGGGAAACGTCGCAAGTTCAGGCATTTCAAGAATTGAAACGACGCCTGCAGACGCCTCCGATACTTGCGCATTTCGACGAGCACGCCGATACGGAAATCCACACCGACGCAAGCAGCGTAGGACTCGGCGCCGTCCTTGTGCAGAAGACCGACGGATTGGAAAGGGTCATCAGTTATGCTAGCCGGTCGCTATCAAAGGCAGAAATCAACTATTCCACAACAGAAAAGGAGTGTCTGGCCATCATCTGGGCTACATCGAAGTTTCGCCCCTACATCTACGGCCGGCCCTTCAAAGTTGTGAGCGACCACCACGCCTTGTGTTGGCTAGCCAACTTGAAGGACCCTTCAGGTCGCCTCGCACGGTGGAGCCTAAGACTCCAAGAATTCGACATTACCGTCGTTTACAAGTCCGGAAGAAAACACTCCGACGCCGACTGCTTGTCTCGTGCCCCCGTCGACGCACCGCCGCAGGACGACCACGATGATGACTGCTTCTTGGGAACCATAAGTGCCGACGACTTCGCTGAACGACAGCAAGCCGACCCGGAACTCAGGGGCCTTGTGGAATACCTCAAGGGCAGGACCGCCGTTGTTCCAAAAGTATTCAGGAGGGGATTGGCGTCATTCTCTTGAAAAACGACGTCCTCGTAAAGAAGAACTTCTCTCGCGGCCCGGGCCGACTACCTCATCGTTGTACCTTCGCACTGCGAGCCAGAGGTTCTGCAGGCCCTGCACGACGACCCGACGGCTGGCCACCTCGGCTTTTCCGCACGCTCGCGAGGATACAGGAAAAATACTACTGGCCACGCCTTCCTGCCGACGTCGCCCACTACGTTAAGACTTGCCCGAGATTGCCAGCGACGGAAACACCGCGACTAGGCCAGCGGGACTTCTGCAGCCAATCGAACCACCTCACCGGCCGTTCCAGCAAATCGGGATGGACCTACTGGGGCCGTTCCCGACGTCGACTTCCGGCAACAAGTGGATCGTCGTAGCAACTGACTACCTCACCCGCTACGCCGAGACAAAGGCCTTGCCCAAAGGCAGTGCCGCCGAGGTAGCCAAGTTCTTCGTGGAGAACATCATCTTGCGTCATGGCGCCCCAGAGGTCCTCATCACAGACAGAGGTACCGCCTTTACTGCGGACCTAACTCAGGCGATCTTAAATACAGCGAGACGAGCCACCGCCGCACCACCGCCTACCACCCGCAGACCAATGGCCTCACCGAGCGTCTAAATAAGACCATCGCCGACATGCTGGCCATGTACGTCGACGTTGAGCACAAGACGTGGGACGCCGTCCTTCCGTACGTGACCTTCGCTTACAACACGGCCGTCCAGAAACGACGCAGATGACGCCGTACAAGTTGGTTTACGGAAGGAGCCCGGCGACGACACTGGACGCCATGCTACCGAATGTCACCGACGAAGAAACCTCGACGCCGCCGCTTACTTACAACGTGCCGAGGAAGCTCGACAGCTCGCCCGCCTGCGCATCAAGACCCAGCAGCACACCGATAGCCGTCGCTACAATCTGCGACGACGCTTCGTGGAATACCAGCCCGGCGACCGCGTCTGGGTCTGGACGCCGATACGCCGACGTGGCCTTAGCGAAAAACTCCTTCGGCGATACTTCGGACCCTACAAGGTTCTTCGACGTCTCGGCGCTCTTGACTACGAGGTCATCCCGGACGGCATTACGAACTCCCAGCGACGCCGCGCACGGCCTGAAGTCGTCCATGTCGTGCGTCTTAAGCCGTTTTTTGCACGTTAGCGAACCTGGGGACTCTACTTTTACCTTTGTTATTGTAATTTATTTATGTATGCACTTGTGTTTTTTTTCTCTTCTTTGTTCTTTCGCAAGCATCGGGACGATGCTTTTTCAGAGGGGGGCAATGCCACGCCCACTTCTTGTCCTATTTTGGTGTTTTCGGGTTTGACCAGCAAGGGCGATTATCAACGCTCGACGCTGCCCGCGAAGCAGTGTTCGAGACTTCTCGATTGTAGTAGATCGTTTTGTTAAGATTTCGCGCCGCACGCGAATGTTCCAGCTTTATCGAGAGATAACGCCGCCACCAGCGATATCGCTGGAAAGTTCCATAGCACCTGTATAAAAACCGACGCACTTGACCGCTTGTCAGTTGATCGACGGACGACGCCCTGTTCGCCGCTATCATTGTACAGCGTGTATTGCTGTAGTTCCTAGTTCTCATTTTCCGGCCACAAGTTCGGCCAAATAAACAGTTTCATCCTGCAAACGCCGACTGCTGTCTTCGTCGACGTCACGACCACGTGACAATATCAAATTTTGGTAGATAGGCATTTCACTAAACGACGCGAGCGCCCCGAGATCATGTCCATGCAATCATGTTTTACATGCATGCTGCCATGATTTGCATTTTAGACCAGTAACTTATGTTCGTCAGCAGTCTGTCACGCTATACCAATTTTGGTGTGTATCAAGCTAGAAAGCGGCCGCGAGCGCACCATGAGCTTGCATGTAATGATGTCGTACATGGCGTGCATATCATTATTTTCATGTTACCACCTGTAATTTGTATTCAACATACAGTCATGTTATGCCATACCAAATTTGGTATACATCCCATTAACGAAACGGCCAGGAGAGCACATAGTCGTGGGCGCTAGCAGACAGACAGACAGACAGACAGACAGACAGACAGATAGATAGATAGATAGATAGATAGATAGATAGATAGATAGATAGATAGATAGATAGATAGATAGATAGATAGATAGATAGATACGTTCAAAGTCGCAGCAGTTCGCTAAGAAATGCTTCGCATTTAATAAATGCGACAGCCCAGCGCGTAAGTGCCGCGCAGTTCGCATTTTTTTTTATTGCATTTGTCCGCATACGTACGCGTGTAGGCAAGTGAAAACTGCCGCTATTTCTTCTAATCAGTTAAGAACAATGGTATGCTTCATTCGGGGCTGCGAAGGCGCACGCAATGCGTAAAACATGCGTTACTCCACGTGAAATCAACACCGCGCCGCGGCAGCTTCGGCCGCGCTGGACCAAATATGGCGGCGGGCAGGACGGTCGCGGTACATTTCCCGTTCCAGTGCTTTTAGGATTTTTGACAGCATGGAGCAAGGCAGGAAGGAAGCGTTTTTCGAGAGCTCCTGAACGACAGCGGCAGATAAGTGTATTTGCATGATTCGAGCTTGCCTCTGCCTGTAGCTTTATGAGTATATAAGGCTCTAGCGTAAAGCTTGATTGGGTTTATTACGTTGTACGCTTTTTTGTAGTACTTTGTACTGTGCTTTTTTTTCCTGCCACTGGGTGGCTGAGTTCTGCGCGTAGACCGACCAAGTGCGTGCACAGGTGCTTTGAAGTGTAGTGTAGTTATTGATTCTTGTGGTTCTTTTTGGCTTAGGGCAGTGTATTTTAGACGCCGTGATTATTTGTTGTGACAGTTTTCTAACGCGTGGGCATCGGTGAACTGATCTAGCCATGGTCGAAAAGACCGTAAAGTGTGCAGGGTGCGGGGTAGGTTGGAAGATGGAAGTTTGTGCGGATGAGAAAGCAGAAGAAGCTGACGCAAATGTAGACACTGCGAGTTCGAGGAGAAAATGGAAAACATGATGGCGGTCCAGAGTGGGCTCATGGCGAAAATCGCAGAGCTGGAGAATGCATTGGCGACAGAGCGAGAGAAAACGACGGTCATGGGAGAAAGGCTCAGGTCAGCAGAGGAGGGCCTATGGAAGGTCGTCAAAGTGAACAAAGAAGACGCAGGCGACGGCGGAGGGAACAACAGGCATGACAAAGGCAGATGCAGTGGCCACAGGGCTCAGCTTCCGGTAAGTAGTTTTGAGGGAGGAGGGACGAAGCAGCAGCCGTTACTCACGCTTGTCACCTAGTCAGCAGCCAGGTGCAGTTTCAGAAGGAATGTCTGAGGGTTCATTATCGCCGGTGACTCAAATTGAGTCCGATGCGCAGAGGCACTAAAGGAGAGGTTGAAAGGCGATAAGAGAGTTTCGATAGGGACGTTCCCAGGACATACGCTTGGGTCAGTCATGAGGCAAGCGAGTGGTAAACTCGCAGCAAAGCTAACAGACGTAACCTCGTGGTAACTGCGGGGGGGGGGGGGGGGGCTAAATGACGTCTTTATACAAAGAATTGTCAGGACTACGACGACCTTGGTGAAAGGGGTCGATGACATGCGCGCCGTGTCCCCCACGTGCAAATTGTAGTATGCACAGTACGGAAGTACCAGTGCGCAACGGCAACATGCAAACAGCGGTTGTCGACGCAAACAAAGAGATATGCGAATTAGTCGAGAGAAGGGTTTCGAGGTAGTGGATACAAACAGAGAGGTGCACAGGTGGGGTGGTTTCCAAAGGACAGAATTCACTTCGATGAGAGGCTTGGGCATGAGGTGGGCGGGCGGCTGGCAGGACGCGCAGTAGCTTTTTTGGGGGCACGCGGGCCCATCGGAGTCCGGGGTAGCTAGTAACAGGGAAAGACAACCAGGAGGACGCTTTGACAGGTAGTATTGCGAAACATCGAAGAAAACGTTAAAGAAAGAGGGAAAAGGCGCGTGTTGAAATTAGTTACATAAAGATGCAGGGTGGCAGAAAAAAGGCAAAATAGTTAGAGATTGAGGAGCAGTTAAACAAAGAACAGATAGGCGTTTATGCGGTTTACAGAAACACACCTCAGAGACTTGGAAGAGCCACCACATATTGAAATTATGTTTGCGAAGGGTGCAACATGATCATATCAGAAAGGAAAGGTGGGGTGTAGGAATGCTAATTCACCGCGGCGCCAAATGGGTTAGAGTGAAACATACCATGTTCAGAACTCTCTTCTGGGTTTTCGGCACAGTAGATGGAAAAGAAAACGTGGCTAGGGGTTGCCTACTTGTGGACAGGGAATAACGGCAGAGAAAAGAATCAGGAGATAGTGGATTGCATGAGTGCAGATATTCAGGAATTCGGTAATGGGAGGCCGAAATCACCCTTCTATGGGACATGAATACCCACCATACACACGACCTTGACGGATATTCAGACACCAATGGGAAGTTATTACTAGATCTCTGCAGAAGCAACATAGTCTGGAGATAGTTACACGAGGCCTAAATGGGACGCGCCACATCACGTGGGAAATCGGAAACAAGCAATCAAGTATTGATTATTGTCCTCATGATCTGAAGGAATTTACCATAAACTTAGGAGAAATGAGAATGGACGATAGAAGGGATTAAAAGCATGAGTAGTGATCATAAACGAAGAACATTACAAGTGAGATATAAAAACTGGAAATAATAGCATAGAATGAAAGTCTGGCAGCTCGTATTTAATGACAAACAATAATAAATATAGCCGCAAGAGTCGAGGAAGAACTATGGGGAAATACCAGGCAAGGACTGGGAATATCGAGCGCTGTTACATGTAATTGACGAAACAAATAAGGAAAGAGAAGGAAACTATTTGCTGGAAAGGAAAGCGAAAACCAAAAAGTTGGTGGAACAAGGAAATCCGGGAAGCGATCGAGAAGCGACGTGTAGCATCACGGGAGCATAGACAGGCAAAAAAGAAGAAACGGACGCAGAGCGAAATCAACAAATTATGGGCAGAAAATTGATCCCTACGTCATAGGAGTCGGTATAACACGAAAGTGAAACGTGTCCTTGCAGTAGTTGAATGTTTATTACCCATTGTTATACTATAGCTTGCACAATGTCTATTGGTGTATGGCAGTTACAGCACCGCTTGGACGCAATCCAGTTCACGCCTGGTGGCACATCTCCGTCCCGACGACCAACGCCCATGAACAAGAATAAACCTTGCGGTAGTTGTAGTAGTTAACATACACCCTGGACAAAGCATGTGGTGAATTCCGTGGCAAAGACGGCTTCAACATGCACAGTAACAAGCACTAACTCGACATGCACTCTTTCAAAGCGTCGTCACTTCAGGAGAGAAACGTGCAAGGAGTGCGCTCTCTAGTAGTCGGTGCCAGTGCACTCAAGCTGTAGGCGGCGGAGAAATACCGTTAGCAATAGAACGCTTAACTGGGCAAGTTGGTGTGATTCCATCTTGAATGAACAAACAGCGCGAAAGAACGAGGACGAACAGCGCCGTTGTCGGAGCAAACACAAGAAACGACAACAACGGCGGTGTTCGTCCGCGTCTTTCGCGCTCTTTATTCATTCAAGGTGGAAACACCGATAGTCGATTTGGAAGCCGGCCGCATACGCTGCGAGGAGAGGTCTCGAATCGCGTACTGCGTCGTCACCGAATGCGATCACTGTGGACGCCGCAATTTAACCGACCATAGAGTTTTCTGCCAATACTGCAGCGAAAGCCTCTGCCGCGCTGAGACTATACCGAAACGCCTCGCAGTCGCTGCTCGTTAGCGTCATGATGCATTACTCGTGGCCTCCGAATTTGACTCCGGCAAGGAGCCGTTGCTACTCTCCGTTTCACACATCATGTACAATGCTGTGGAGGCGAGTAGTTCGGTCAGCAAAATGTGCACGCTCGTGCGAGCCGAGCGCGTGAGGCGTCGCAACGGGCTGCAAGTGAAACACAAAAAAACAAAACAAAAAAAAACAGAGACACTAAGCGACCCCAACAAGCCACAAAGCATCTTCATTTTTTACGTATCCTAAAAACGAATAGAAATCACATTACGGGCGGTAACATCATAGAACTATTCATTGGTGCGAAACGCATGTAGTGCAATAATCATCGCTAGCCCTCCGCACCGTCGCATGAGGCCCGTGTACTTAGATATAGGTGCACGTTAAAGAATCCAGCGCTTGTCCTGTGCAAGTATTTGTAGGGTCCCTATACCTGGCGACAACTTTCTGTGGCAGCACAGCCAAGGGTACGCAACCGAACCACGCACTTTTTTGCTCCGCTTCTGTATGTAGTTCGCGAACGCTAGCTTTTGTAGAATACGTAGCATAAAAGAAAACATAAAAGAAAAGAAATAGGTATTACGTTCAAGATTGCTTGCGTTGAAAGTAAGAATGATAATCCCGTAAAGGATTTGTAATTTTTCTCTTTCGAGTTTTCAGGTTTTCTGGAGTCCGTTTCACGTTTTTCGTCCCCACTAAACAACGATGGCGTCGCTCGGCTGCAACAGGTGCACATCGAAGCTTGCAAGTGAGCGTAAGCGCGTGTTCGTTGATCTGTGTTCATCTACCAGAAGGAAACGAAGACGGCGGTGCGTTGTGAATTATTATGTTGATTTGCCCATACTATCGCCGAGAAAGAAGTGTGTAAGTGATGCCACCATCGCAAGTGGTTCTGTCATCGCGATAGCTTCCTTGATAGTGACGCCGGTGACCTGCAAGTCTTCAGCAAGAAGAGCCGCTTGAAAAACGAAACTGCGATTGCAAACAGTACGTAAAATACGTGGCCCATTTCATAAAGTGCGTTGCATACATGGTCGGTATTTCGGTTGCCTACTATTACTGATACAGTCGCGCCGAAGATTGCGTCTAACACCGTGCCAGTCGGCGTCTACGGCGGGAGGTATTTGGCGTTTTGAATGAGAGCGATTTACGGTGACAAAATCACCCATGCACAGCTTTGCCTCGGCAACCAGACGCGTTCATGTCTATTGTGCGATTGACAGCGTGATTTTCAATTTGCAAAAAAAAAAAAAAGCATTCTTGACCACGGGAGCAAGGTACGCTTTTCACCCGTTTGCATAATCGCACACGTGAGACGCCCGCTCCTGACTGGTCGTGGCCAAGATATCTGCTGCCTTTCGATGCCTTCGTGTCCCCTGACAAAATAACGTGAGCGTATCCAGAAGTTATAGCGTCTCCAAATGCAGGGAAAACGACGATGTCGACCCTGTGTGCACCGAAATTCAGAAAATGGCTCGTTACCTTTGCGTAGGATTTCCAATTGCGCAGTTACTGCTGGGCCGTGGTTTTTTTTTCTGAAAAGTAAAACCGACCGCTTTAATAAAGCTGATTTCTGCGTTCCTTCGCAATACAAAATATTCTATCGCTTTAACGAAAAATAAATATAATCAATACTAAATGTTGCTCGCTTTGCACGTGGACTTGAACCGCTAGCACATTAGCGTTATATAATTTGATTTGCAGAAGAGCTCAGCAACGATTCCAGGTATTTGGGCTGCATGCTTAAGTATATCAAGTCATGTGGTTGATTTCGACTACATCTGTGAATAAACTATCTGCATAAATTCCCAAATAACATCATGAGCCATGAATACTCGTACGGAAACGCACATGTTGTATGCGCTCGCGAAACCAAAACCGAAATCGCCCCGCGAACGGACTACTTGGCGTAGTAACACATGTGCAGAAGCTCCGCCCACGTAGCTTCGGCTGTGCTGCCACAGAAAGTTGTCGCCAGGTATAGTATTTCTTCTTCTGTCTCTCGTTTTTTTCGCCCTGTAAATTTACTATGAACGCTTACCAACTAGACCGGCTTAGCACTCTTTTGAAAGAACCCCAGGTGGTCGACATTTCCGGAGCCCTCCTGTACGGCGTCTCTCATAATCATATGGTGGTTTTGGGACGTTAAACCCCAGATATTATTATTATTATTATTATTATTATTTTTGCGGCAGTATCTTGTATCTGTATCTCCGATACTTTTTGCCTGAGTATCTTGTATCGTATCGCGATACAATTTCAAAGTATCTTTGCCCAGCCCTGTATATATGCAATCTAATCTTTTTTTATGCCCCGTCAATATTTCTCGTGTTGTCTTATTTACTCCTCCGCTTTTGTGTTCATTTCTCTTTGTCTACGTGTTTTTTCTCTTTTTATTTCTGAAGACTGTCTGTATTGTATTGTTGATTTTTATTGTTTTTTTTTTGCGTGCGCCAGCACAAAGACCTTACGGTTGTTCCTGGGCACGTTAAATAAATCATTGATTGATTGATTGATTATTATTACTATTATTATTATTATTATTATTATTATTATTATTATATTATATTATTATTATTATTATTATTATTATTATTATTATTATTAGTATTATTATCTACACCGTCGCACCTGATGTATAAAACATAGTATAGTGCTGCTCAGGCCGTTCCATTTGCACGGGGAGGGCGTAATCAGAGAAAGCGGTGTGACAGCCAGAAGAGCGTCGGTCATTGGACGCTGGGCTTCCTTACTTAGCGTGGGCCGCGGTGCAAGATACAGACACTTTGTGTTTGCATCTTACACAGTGGCTTGGGCTAAGGTCGCCATCCCGCGGAATGTTAAAGACATGACAGAAAGATCACACCACGGACGGGCTAGAAACGCGACAGAAAACGCCGCGACGCGCGCCGTGTCTGCCCTCTAGCCTGGCCGTGATTTCCCAAGGTTTGAGCGGGCAACGCGGTGTGACAGGCAGGCGAGCGTCGCAGACCTATTTTTAAATATGAATGGATGCTATAAGTAAGGCTTGGGCTAAAGCCGCGACCTCGCGGTGTAAGACATTGACAAGATTACACTGGTTTTGGAAACGCGCCGAATGGGACGGCGTAGCAACGGTGCATTGCCGGAGCTAATCGCGGAGGCCATGCATTACTTCACTCTACCGCTCCAGATGGCGACACCACCCCGCGAACAAAGAGCATTGTGAGAGGAAAGTGTGAGATAAAAGGCGCAATCGGAGAGCCTACTATGTTTGACCGTGGCGCAGATGTTAGACCATCTGTCACCTATCATCGCGGATCCAGAGGTCGTGGGTTCGACTCAGGTTTACGAAACTTGTCTTCTAGTTTCTTCCCTTGCCATCTGATCGTGTGCATTTTTCTAACGTATTTCCGCGATGGAAATATGTCAGGAAAGTCTTGGTGGACCCTGGCATAAAACACATTCGTGTTAATAATAATAATAATAATAATAATAATAATAATAATAATAATAATAATAATAATAATAATAATAATAATAATAATAATAATAATAATAATAATAATAATCAATCAATCAATCAATCAATCAATCAATCAATCAATCATTTATTTAACGTGCCCAGGAACAACCGTGAGGTCTTTGTGCAGGCGCACGCAAAAAAAAACAATAAAAATCAACAATACAATACAGACAGTCTTCAGAAATAAAAAGAGCAAAAACACGTAGACAAAGAGAAATGAACACAAAAGCGGAGGAGTAAAATAAGACAATATGAGAAATATTGAAGGAAAATAAAAAATTAGATTGCACATATACAACTATGCGGAAAGACGGAGAAGGGAAGACTTTGTACATTGTGCCATACTATGTCAAAACAGTGCAAAGCTCGGATAAAAACAATGATTGTGGACTATGAAAAACGTCAAGATCAAGAAAATTAATATTATAAAGACTTTGTATTCTGTGAACGGTAGAGTGTTGGAAGAAGCAGGCGGGTACATGAAACGGTCTGTTCTCTCTGGTTAACTTACGCGGAATTCGAAAATTAACACAATTGAGAAGTACAGGGCAGGATATGATACCGTGGACTAGCTTGTAGAGAAATAAGAGATCAGAACGATCTCGTCGGCAGTGAAGTGATGGCAGTGATAATGATTCAGCAGTATTTGAACGAGATCCAGAGTCATTTTTAGCAAAGCGATGGTTATATATGCTGAGGAATTTTTTCTGGACTCGTTCAATGGTGTTACCGCTGGATTGAGCAATGCCATTCCATATCACGGACGCATACTCAAGTTGCGGAAGACATATTGCCGTGTACAATTTGTGTAGGGCCATGGAAGACCTGAATTCTCGAGATATTCTACAAACATATCCGAGAGAACGAAGGCCCCGCATAGCAGCACGCTTAACGTGAGAAGAAAAGTTTAACGCGCTGTCAACAACAACACCAAGATCACTGATTTCATAAACCTTGCATAGCGGCACAGAATTGACAAAGTATTGAAATGACACGCTAGATGTTTTGCGAGTGATAGACATGAATTTTGTCTTTGAGGTATTTAGAGAAAGGTTATTGCCGTTGCACCATTCGGAAAAAGAACACAAATCTGACTGCAGCAAGCGACAGTCGTTAACTGAATGAATTTCCTTAAATATCTTGATGTCATCGGCATACAAGAGGAAAGAAGAATTACGAATGGCAAAAGAAACATCATTAACGTAAATTAAAAATAGGAGTGGGCCTAATACCGACCCTTGAGGGACCCCACTAGTCACTTTATACAAAGAAGAGGTTTGGCCATTTACGGCAACATAACAAGATCTATTGAGCAGATAGCTGTGCAAGAGATTCACAATCGACAAGTCAACGTCAAAGATCGCAAGTTTAACCATAATGTGTGTGGCTGACTACGTCAAAAGCCTTGCTCAGGTCACAGTAGATTACGTCAACCTGTCCTCTCTGAGAAATAGGTGTGGAGATCTGCGTCATGAAACTAGCAAGATTTGTGGTAGTTGAGCGGCCAGCAAGGAAACCATGTTGATTTGGAATCAATGAGTTTTTCACACTAAAAGACAATATTTTGTGAAGAGCCAGTTCGAAGATCTTTGATGTGGCACATAGTAGAGAAATCGGTCGATAATTAGAAACATCTGTCTTAGAGCCCGACTTAAATACTGGGAAAACTCGAGCAGTTTTCCACATGCTAGGAAATGTGGAAGTGTCCAGGCAGTTATTAAATATCGTAGTCAGTACTGGGACAATATAGTACCATATGCTTTTAGTATGGCGGAGGGGATGCCATCTGGGCCACATGATAAGGATGGTTTTAAGCGCTTAATGCATTCGCTGATAAGATTTTCATCCAGCGACAAAGCACTGGATGAGCTAACTGCCTTGGGCTGTTGTCTGATATCAGTGCTGGAGTCTGAGGCCTTATAAACGGATGAGAAATGTGTGGCAAAACAGTCAGCGACGGCATGCACTTCTACCCCATTTGAGTCTAGTAGTCTGAAGGACTCTCCGCTTTTGCTAGACCGTTTACGTACATACTTCCAAACTCAGCCGGCCTGTCAGAGGCGCTTTTTTCTAAGAATTCAATGTACGAACTATGATCCCGTTTATATAGGCGTTTAGAGAGAGTTCGAAAAAAGCTGAACTCTTCCTTCCACTCGCTGGATGGAGAACATTTAGATTTCCTGTGTGCGTGATCTTTATGCTTCAGTGCACTGATAAGTTCAGATGAGAACCAGTGGGGATATTTACGTTGGTGAGGTGTATACTGGGGAATAAAATTAAGCATGCTGCTCAGTACAAGCTCCGTAAACCGATCAACCTGGTCATCAACATTAGGTTTGTCAGTAACCTGTGACCACTCAATGGTGGACAAGTGATGATAGAGGCCCGTGTAATCACCTCGCTTGAACGCAAATCTTGGAGATTTGTTTACGTAACTGCTGTAGCTCGTTGTTTCGGCTGATGCAGATAATCTTACGTTAAGTGGTGGGTGGAATTTGTCCGGACGTACAAGAGAGATGTTGGAGCGGGAAACTTCAAGGGGTTGATCGTTTGACACACACAGGTCTAAGACGTTGCCACTGGAATTGACGACTGAATTATGTTGCACTAGGGAATTAAACGCCAGAAAGTCCAAGAGCAGGCTGCACTTTTTCTCTGTGAAATGATTGTAATGAGAAAAGGTAAGCGTACTCCAGTCAATTCCAGGTGCATTGAAATCCCCAAGAACAATAATTCTGTGCCCACAATGAGAAGAAATCACAAGTTCAATAGAAGACATGACATCGTGAAACGAGGCAGGGGAAATGCTGGGCGGTAAATAGAAGCATCCAATCAACAATTTTCACGGCGCTCAAGGTTGATTTCTAGCCAGATCGATTCTTCGATAGTTTCTAGGTCTTTCCGTCTAACGGATTTCAGTGAATTGTCAATGGCAATCAGCACGCCACCGCCTTTCTGTTTGGTTTCACTGAAATCTCGGTCACGGCGGAAGGTGGTGTAGGTCGGGGGAAAAAAGTCCGATGAGGGAATTTCAGTGCCGAGCCAGGTTTCAGAAATAGCGATAATAGGAAAAGAAGACGAAAGAACATTAGAGAAAAACTCGAGTGTCTTGGTACGCAGACCCCGAGCATTTTGTAGAGTATGTCTACGTTACACGGCACTTTCGATTCCAGGCACTAGCTCAGAGGGATGAAGCATGTCATTGCGCAGCTCCCACGAAATGGCTTGAAGAGGCATCCGAGGGGCCACATCGAAGGGTCATTCAGGCGTCGTAGCGTGTCCTCGTCAACTTCGATATAGAATGAAGAATATGACTGGAATGTTGTTTGAAGTCGCCGGCAGGAAATGGGAGACATATCGAATGAAGCAATATGTTTTTTGATGTTAGCAGCAGTGGTGTCCGGGCTCAGCTTCGTAACAAAAATGGCCTTTGGCCGTTGTGGCCGTTGTGGCCGCTGAGCTACAGATATAGTGGATGTCTTCAATGCTCCAAACGAGGCGGGTTTCTTCTTTCTTACACCCTCAGATACCGCTGCAGAAGAGGCTGTCGCAGGCATCACACTGACACGCTCGGACGTGTCTACGTCACCTGGCGGCGAATTCGAAGATGAAAGAATTTTGGACAGAGGTTGTTCAGAGTACGCAGGTTGTTTGGAGGTCACAGATCGGCCAACGGTCACCTGCTCTGGAGGGATCACAGGTGCCTTCACTGACACGGCGGCCGTGGCGGCGCGTCAGCTCCTCACGCAGGAAGCGGACCTCTGCACGAAGGGAGGCGACCACACGGCTTGTTGTTCAACACCGCGGGAATGATCCTTACGGAGGCGCTCGTTTTCTTCGCGTAGTTGGGATTACCTCGTCGCTGAGGAACGAGATTCCCTCCAACGCGTCGAGGAGGAGGCGGCGCAGCCCGGCGAGGTCACCACCCGGAGGGGCACACGTGAGAGGGAACCGGTTTGAGAGCTGCAGTGCTCATCGCTGCACGCCGCCGAGCTGTCTTCGTTAGGCTTACCAGAAGAACTGCTCAGATCACATAAATTGCAGCAAAATGAGCGCGATCCAGACTTCAGAAGTTGCAGCTCTTCATCAGGCCTGGTTACACACTTCGCATGAACACGTTTAGAACAACTTTCACAGCGGAAAAACTGCTGCTTACCGAAAAACGGGCAGGAGCATAGCAAGCATGCATCCCGACTGGGATCTGGGGTTTAACGTCCCAAAACCACGATATGATTATGAGAGACGCCGTAGTGGAGGATCCGGAAATTTCAACCACCTGGGGTTCTTGAACGTGCACCTAAATCTAAGTACACGGGCCTCAAACATTCTCGCCGCCATCGAAAATGTAGCCGCCGCGGCCGGGATTCGATCCCGCGACCTTCCGGTCAGGCAGTCGAGCGCCATAACCTCCTAGAGCACCGTGGCGGGGCTTTCGTTTAATATATTTAGAGAAAAAATCCATTGTACAGGTATTGGTCGAGGCAAAACTAAAGGTGAAAGTGAACGCTGGGTGACAAAGATTCACGAAAAAAAAGGAGGCTGCGCCTATGGTATTTGGAGTCACATAAGGCGCTAGGTAGGAAGACTGTCGCAATGCAACAACATATTGTAGACGACGGAGGAAATCAATTGGAAGGGTATCAAGCGCTAGGTTACATCCAGGGGCGTAGCCAGAAATTTTTTCGGGGGGGGGGGGTTCAACCATACTTTATGTATGTTCGTGCGTGCGTTTGTATGTGCGCGTGTATATATACGCAAGCAAAACTGAAAAATTTCGGGGGGTGGGGAATTGAACCCCCCCCCCCCAACCCTCCCTCCCCTGGCTACGCCCCTGGTTACATCCGAAAGGTAACAGCCGTTTCGCTTAAAAAGATCGTCCAGGGGATTTCCCCCAGGTGAGTAAAAATATGAACTAGAGCGCAACCGCGAAAGGGCGAGTACTTGAGAATTCCACTGAAGAAGGCCGAAGGAAGAATTCCAAAGCACACATATCCGGGTTGAAATGTGATTCCCGTCAGCCTAATTAACAAAATAGGACATAACACTACAGAAGCATTGTTGAAAGCCGAAGAAAAATGATTACAGGACAGGCAAATACGGGACAGTTGGCGAAAAAGTAGAATGAACTTAATCTATAAAGGCAGAGAGAAAAGGATAAGATTCGCTCGCATAGACCACTAACCATTACATCGGTACTATATATAGGTTGGCGATGCAAGCAGTAAAAATGAAAATATAAAAGTGGGTAGAACCTGACATTATTTTGGGAGAACTTCAGATTGGATTTCGAGTCGACAGGCGGTTAGGCGATAACCTGTTGTTCTCACTCAGTGTATAGAAATATCTGAAATAGAAAATAGGCCCTTGTACGTGCTTTTCTAGACATCACTGGGGCGTACGACAACGTAATCAGGAGATTTTGTGTGATATATTGGAAGAAATGGGCATAGGCGACGACTGTATGCAGCTTTTGAGGGACATATATACCGAGAAAATACAGTTTGCATAGAATTGGAAGGAATACGTAGCAAAGACAACTTTGATATTAGCAAGGGGCTGAGGCAGGGATGTCTTTTCTCCCCGCTGTTAGTCTTGCTGTACATGGTGAGTATGGAAAAAGCGCTAGAAGGTAGCAACATTGGTTTTAATCTGTGACACAAACAGGGCGGCGTGATGAGTGAGCAGAAGCTTCCAGGATTATTTTATGCTGACGATATTGTCTTATTTGCTGACAATCGAGATGATATACAAGGGCTGGCGGATATATGCGGAAGGGAAGGTGAAGCTCTAGGACTAGGATTTAGTGTAACGAATTGTGAAGTGATGGTATTCAATGAACCCTGTGATCAGGCGTTAATGCAAGGCCAAGAAATACCGAGGGTAAGCGAACACAAACACCTCGGCCTATGAATAAATGAGAGTGACAGATACATGGAGGTACAGGAAAAAGCCTCGGCAGCAAAAGGAAAGAGGAATGCTGCAGTAATGAAGCACAGAGCGTTGTGTGGATACAATAGGTACAAGGTGCTTCGAGGTCTGTGGAAAGGAGTAATGGTTCCGGGACTTTCATTTGGGAACTCAGTGGTGTGCATGAGGTCGGAGGTAAAATTAATGAGGAATGGATGTAAATCAAAGGACTGTGGGACGCCTCGCGTTGGGTGCCCACGGGAAGACGACAAATGAGGCTGTAAAGGGCGGTATGGGATGGGCAAGTTTTGAGACGAGGGAAGCTCAGAGCAAAATAAAGTTCGAAGAGAAGCTAATAAGGAATATGAAAGAGAGTAGATGGGCAGCGGTGTTCTGGTATTTGTATAGGAAGAGCGTGGACACACAGTGGAGAAAAAGAACTAGGAGACTCACCAGAAAGTATACGGCTGGCGAAAGAAAGAAGAAAAGAAAGAAATGAAGAAGGAAAGAAATAAAGAAGGAACGAAAGGCAGAAGGAAAGAAGGAAGGAAGAAAGAAGGAAAGGGAGAAAGGAAAAGAAAGAAAGCAGGAAAGAGAGAAAGGAAAGAAAGATGGAAAGAAAAAGAAGGAAGGAAAGAAAGAAAGAAGGAAAGAAAGGAAGGAAGAAATAAAGAAAGCACGAAAGAAAGACTGAAAGAAGGAAAGTAAGAAAGAAGGAAAGAAAGCAAGAGTACTCAGTGGCAACGCTTCGCTTGCCACTATTTTCCCGATAGGACAAGGGCTGCTGAATTTTTGAGCCCTATGTGTGTTGTTAGGTTGAATATCGTTTACTTTTTATGTCTCAGTTTCATATAAAAACAAGTGAAAAAGTACTACATTGAGTATACTGGAGTCACTGCTGTATTTCAACAGCAATCCAATTCAATTGAATTTTATTGAATTTCTTTGCATTCAACCTGGAATCGTTCGTGATATTGTTATGACTGGCAGTCGGTGCCGACGCGCTGGCCATCAGAATCGGCGGGCGAGGCGTTCTCACACTGCTAGAACACCTGCATCTTCCTGGAAACGGCGTTCCCGGGACGGCAAAGCCGGAGACAATGGGCCACCTGGGCTTGACTGGGTATGCTGCCGAAACGACATGACCTGTATCTTTGGACAGGAGTCGCCGCAGACCCTTTTCTGCCTCGGGGAAGAATCGGAGGAGCAAGCACGTTCTGCCCTTCGGGGAAAAGAAGAGTACGACGAACGAGCCCGAGGAACCTGTCGCCTTTTTGCTTCCCCACAAGCGTGCCGTTGACCACTGAACCTTGCTGTTTCAAGAGTGCAACGAACCCTCAGCGACAGTGAAATGGACTGTGCCATGGGGGTGGGGGGCGTGTGTGTGATTGGTGGTCATCAAGAAGGAGGAGCCAAACTGAGGGGTTAAAACGATGGTGCTGAGTGAGAAATGGGCTCTGAGCCCTCGGTAACAGGCTCATCCAATTCGCTCGTCGCTGAACTCTGACCTTGTCACGATGTAATTGAGTGTACGAAAAGTGCCAGTAAACTTGTTATTGTTTTCCCAACTTGCTAGTATCAGCATTTCCTCAACCCGGAGACTCGACTACGCTACCAAACGGAGTCCGGGTACGACGCTGCCCTATCGTAGCAACAACCTGGTTGCCGAGGAGGGACGGATCTAAATACCTGTCGCAACAACTGGCTGCAACGGTGGGATGGATCCAAATACCCAGGCACGACAACTGGTGATCAGCGCTGGGATCTGAAGCTACAAGCGACAACAACAGTCGGCCTAAGGGAATGCAGCTGTCTGGAAACATCGATCACGTGTGGGTGAGTGCTTGGCTTTTCCTTTGATGTGGACCAGGTTCTAAACGAGGGTTTTAGATCTGGTAGATAACTTTGCCGAGAGACTCAAGGTTACGTACTCTCGGGTAGTTATTTTGGAAGTAGCGGGCAATCGGGACGATCATGGATTTACAGAAGTTGCAGGAGCCGGACTTGTTGCTGTTGTGTAAGGAATTGGGGATCGATACAAAGGGTTTGCAGACACGAAACCCCTATCGTTAATAATACAGGCAGTCATTGATTTGGGGGTCGATGATGAGGAGCTCTGTGAAGAATGGGAATACGCCAACCAAAATAAGGAAGAGCGGCTCAGACACTGGGAAAGAGAGGAATGCCGCGCAGAACGTGAGCGTGAAAGAGAGGAAAGGTGGCGTGAGCGCGAGATTGAGCTCCGCAAACTGGAAGTCAAGGGTAGAACTCCTGGAGTTGAGTAAGAGGTCGGGCAGTTGTCCCCAGCGAGTGGTACCTCTTCTCAACAGGAAGGCAGAGTTCAAGATGTCAAGGTATATGCAGCCATATGTGGTATCAGGGGATATCGGCCTATATCTTGCAGAATTTGAGCGTACAAATGTGTGAGGAACTGTCGTTTGAGCGAGACACTTGGTCTCGGGGGTTATTGTCAGTTCTGCCCAGTGAGGCACTTGAGGTTGTGGCGCGACTCAGTGAGAAGGACGCAGACAACTACGATGTAATGAAGGCATCTTTATTCCGGAGATTCGGAATTTCAAACAGACTGAGAGAGGCGTTCAGCGATTTCGGGCGCAAGAATGGTATAGTAACGAGCTATCCGATTTTCTCCTGACAACGAGCGACAGGTCGCCGTTTTCGAGATCGCGCCAGAGAAAGGCCCGCCGTTTCAAGAGAACATGTCCTAAAGCAGAGCAGGTTAGAGAGAATTTTGAGGCCAGTTTTGGCCGGTCTCCCAGAGCAGAAAGATTGGTTATCGGGGACAATTCCGGAAGCCGACGTTCCGAGGATTCCGTCGCGGACGAGGTTGGTACCAGCCGCGGGGGAGCTGATGGGCTCAAGGCCAAGAAGCTGGAAACCTTACAGAAAGCCTTTTCGTGCCTCGAAAGAAAGACGGAAAAAAAGTTCTTTCGGAATCGTCAAAAGTAGACGCGGTTAGCGTGGTGGCAAACTGAAAAAGTGCCATGGAAAAAGCAAGGACGCGACGCTTCAAGGGTTAGGCACTCACTTGCTACCGTCGGCAATGAGGGCCCAGGTTCAGATTTTATCAGCGCTGACGCAAAAAAAAAGGAGATAATTTGGCCCGACAGTCCGACGCGGAACTCGAAAGGGGAATTCAAGAGGTGTGAGTTAGATAGAAGGTGCCGCGTAGCAGAAACACGAAGCAACGAGCTGCACGGCTCCGAGGAAAGGAGGCGTGTCGCGTAAGACCCGAAGCGAGGATGGAGGCTTCGTCGCGCCAGGAAAGCCCGATGTTCAAGAGAGCATGAAAGCAGAGCAGGTTGAGAAAGGCCTTGGCGCTAGAGTTAGGGAATTCCGGAAACGTTTCCTTCCGTGGAGAGGTTGGTAAGCCGCCCTGAGGCAAGGAAAGCGAAACCTTTCGGCCTCGAAAGGACGTTTCAGAACCGTCAAAAGTAGACACGGTTAGCGGGGCGGCCGACCATAGCAAAGACGCGACGCTTCAGGGGTGCAGCGATACCATCGGAGAGGGCCCGGTTTCAGAATTTGTGAGTGTTGACACAGATAATTTGGCCCGACAGTCGACCGACATGGCGGAGGAATCGAAAAGCTTGCACGAGAAAGAAGGTGTAGCACAAGCACCAACGAGCTGCACAACTCCGCATGTCGCGACCCGAAGAAGCGATGATCGAGACATCGAGAGAAAGGATGTTCGCCGACATCGTAGAAAAAGAAAGCGGCGGAGGCATTCGGCTCAGCGTAAGCTTAAGAAAGGTCCCACCCCGGCGCGAGAAAGACGCAAGCGTAGGCCAACGGACAGCTGCGGAAACGTAAATTGAGGCATTCATTCAGCCGCAAGCAGCGCGAGAGGCGCAGAGGGAGAAAGGAAGGTGCGCTCCCACGACGGAAGGCGAGGTTGAGATTGACAGTTTCGGGAAAGCACCTGGGTCCAAGTCGTCAAAGTCGAAAGGCCAGTGTACGGCGGGTAACAAAGCACCGCGTGGAGGCGAGCACAAAGGGAGAATGGACAGGGTTTCCCCCCCGTTTCTGGCATTCCATTCGCCTTCCTGAGGGGAGCCGGCCGAGGTGCCGAATGAAGCGTGACTGTAGAATGCCACTGATAGCTCGTGCATGTTGTCGCCTCTGGCGAGCTAGAAAGCCTGCAGGACCGCGACCCCATCGGGTACGATCAAGCAAATCTAATTGAGAAAAGGGGAACGGTCAGTTCGAGTTATTTTGCACGTGCGAGCAAACTAAGATTACTCATTGTTTTGTTAGGAATGTAGAATTCAGCCAGTTTATTTTTGTGTGTTACGAGATGTGGTGCAAAGTTTTAACAAGAAAAACCGCGCAGTAGTAAAGGCTGAAGAGAGCATCGACGTTCTTTTTCTTTAATGATTAGGATGAACTTCTGATGAAGAGGTTTTTAGCGCGAAAACTGTAATTTTTGTAGTTTTGAAAGGTTATGTGCGATATCGTATGCGTTCACGTTCATGTCGATTTGGGGTGAATACGCATTTGTGGAGAGATATATGCATCAGTTTGCTAAATCAGTTTGGCACTGAGCAGTGCAGTTTTCGTTACGCGCTATTAGAATTGACAGGCATTTGGTGCAAGGTTTTAGCATAAAAGCAATGCAAATGCTTTTGAGGTGCTTTTGAAGTGTATTGCACCTGGGGTTATTTTTTTTTTTTGTACAATGTGTGTTTTAACGTAATGTAAGGAACAGCTTTTAGAAGAACTTAGAGGGATTAGGTGAGCGGTTAATAGTACATTGTGTTTTGCAACGCTGTAGGAATAAGAGTAATTGAAGCGCTCAGGAGAGCTCAGTAGTATTATCAGAGGCGTTGGCATGGGCAGGTAGCTTTAACCGAATGAACCTGTTGGAAGGCAGTGTTTATCCCGTTATGTTTAGTTCTTTTTCTTTTAAGAATTAGTTATCATTGATCACATGAGCGGATCATTAAGCTTTTCCTAACGTTGAGGTGTGAGCGATCGTTCAGAGGTATTTGACGCAGTCGAACCTTTTGTTAGGGTTCTGACTTTAAAGGATGAGAAGATCGTTTTGCAATTGCAATCGTAGACTATTTAGGTCACGGCGTAGGCCTAGGTTTTAGGAAACCTAGTGAGCTTAAGAGCTCAGGAGTAGCAGACTATCCACGGCCCAAAACAAAGAAGGACGAAGGGGCGTTTGGGGCTCGCTGGAATGTAGTCATTGCATCCTAGTTTATTCATCGTTGGCCACCCCTTGACCGACGTTGTTCGCGGGACAGAACAGGCGAACGCAGTCTAGAATGAAGAGAAGGAAGCTGCCTAGCGTGAAGGCGGTACTGATTAACCGTCCGGTTTTGCGAGCTCCTGATTACGACCGCGAATTCACGGTCCAGAGTTATGAGTGAACGATCGACGGGGCCTAGGTGCCGTTCAATGTCAAGGGAAGGATGACGAAGGTAAACGAACATCCCGTTCTCTACTTGAACCGAAATTTGAGCTCCCGCGAGATGGCGTACTGCGCTTCAGAAGAGGAGTGCGCTTGCATTATGTGGGCCATTCATTAGTTGTAGTGTTATCTCGGAGGCGTCAAATTCAGCGTAGATACGGATCGTTATCCCCTTGCCTGGCTGCAAACCGCGACATCTAAGAACAGTCACCTTCTGAGGTGGAGTTTGATTTTTAGGCAATATCTTTTCGACATTAAGGATAAGAAGGGCAAAATTTGAGTGGAAACGCTGACGCGCTTAGCCGCTCTTTCTAAGCGATTCTGGGGTGCTCTTCCCAATGTCTCGAAATTGATATTTGAGTTTTTTTCCTTTTTCGTGCAACTATTTGTGTGATTGAGTAAAGTAGTAAAGTGGCTTCTCAGCATAAGTGAGTCCTGAGAGTTTTGAGTGTCAGCTTTTAATATAAAGCTAGTAATTAAAGTTTGTTTACCAACCCTCTTTTGGCCTGGTTTACTCGGAGGCGGCCGAGTGCTTGCTCTGCATGTGGTTGAGTTTCAGAGAGGCCGAAGAAGTTGGGTTGCAACTGACCAGACAATGCTTCAAGCGAAAACAAGCTTTGGGCATTCAACGGTGGCGAATTCCGTCGACCCTTCGAGCAGCAGCGGTGGCTGCTACCCTCCGTTTCTCCACTGGCGAGGGAGGGAGGAGGCTGTTATGACTGGCAGTCGGTGCCGACGCGCTGGCCATCAGAATCGGCGGGCGAGGCGTTCTCACACTGCTAGAACAACCTGCATCCTTCTGGAAACGAAATTCTGGACTGGAAACAATGGGCGTTCGGCCCAAAGTCGGGACGGCAAAGCCGGAGACAATGGGCCACCTGGGCTTGACTTGGTATGCTGCCGAAACGACATGACCTGTATCTTTGGACAGGAGTCGCCGCAGACCCTTTTCTGCCTTCGGGGAAGAATCGGAGGAGCAAGCACGTTCTGCCCTCGGGGAAAAGAGTACGAGAAAAGAAGGTTGAGCCTTGCTTCCCGAACGGCCCGAGGAACCTGTTCGCCTTTGCTTCCCCCACAAGCGTGCCGTTGACTACCTGAACCTTGCTGTTTCAAGAGTGCCATGACCCCTCCACGACAGTGAAATGGACTGTGCCATGGTGGGAGGTGTCGTGTGTGTGATTGGTGGTCATCAAGAGGGAGGAGCCAAACTGAGGGGTTAAAACGACGATGCTGAGTGAGAAATGGGGCTCTGAGCCCTCGGTAACAGGCTCATCCAATTCGCTCGTCACTGAATTCTTTCCTTGTAACGATGTAATTGAGTGTTCAAAAAGTGCCAGTAAACTTGTTATTGTTTTCCCAACTTGCTAGTATCAGTTCCTCAACCCGGAGACTCGACTACGCTACCAAACGGAGTCCGGGTACGACGCTGCCCTCTCGTAGCAACAGCATGGTTGTCGAGAAGGGACGGATCCAAATACACCGGCACGACAACTGGAGTCAGCGGTGGGATTGATCCAAAATACCCGGTCGCAACAGCACACATGCAAACGCACGCACGAACATACATAAAATATCGTTGAACCCCCCCCCCCCTCCCCGAAAAAAATTTCTGGCTACGCCCCTGTTGTCTTTTAATCTTGAGAGTATCCTTGTTTCTGAAAGAACGGGAGCGCAGCGGCACTGTAGCGAAATATTCTAGCATGGTTATTCACCAAACACGATTCCTATCAAAAGATAACTTCAGTCCCCAAACTGCATGCACCCGTCATTAGCAACCCCACGAGTAATACTTTTGTTTTTGATTGAATACTTTCAGGACATTTACCTTCGTGTCAAGACACCTACGGGCATCCTCGAAAACCAGACAATCATCAACGTACCTAAACCTTTTCGCCGCGGCACATTCCAAGGCAGTTTCTAAGCCACGCGGTCGACCGCACTCAAAAGATTTCACTCAGAACAGGCTCAGCATTCGAGCCTCTACAGATCCCCGACCTTCTACAAGGTAACTGAATACTACATTCTGGTGAGATCCGAAAGCAAAATGCACTGAACATTGCGTGCCTGTCAGAAATCCTATGCAGTAAAAATAATTCCCAATCGTTCAATCCGTTGTCTCCCATATCAAGAAGCCGAATTGCTTAGAGGCGTTAAATTTAGACAGTTAATCAATCAATCAGCAACCTTAAGTTTTCAAATCTATAGCTTTTCGATGCCTCTTGAAACCCCGATATCTGCGATCCCAAACTGAAACTCGCTGCTTAGGAATTCTCATGTGTGTGCATAGATTCTGTGGGTTTCACTCATCGGGATTACACAGGTGATGATATCCCGCAAAACATTTTGACTATCATGGTTACGCGGCTGTCAGGCGAGGCGGCTAAGATGCAGAGACTACGAGCACGTGACCCCCGTGACGAGCATTGCAGTGTCTCAGCCCTCTTAGCTGCGACACTGTTCGCAGAGTCGGCGCATGGTGACCAACATGGGGCTGATCATAGAGATAGGGGAATGCTGAACGGCGCTTTACTGATGAGGAACCGAACAAACATGTGTACCACACTAAGCCCCGAGAAAGTAGGCAGACAGCGGTTTACTTCATTAAAGCGAGCGAGCAATCCTCTCCAGGCTAAGTCGAGCCATTGTCGACTGGATCATTGGAGAGAGACAGGAAGGAGAGAGACAGGAACCGACCTGATATATCCCAGCACACTATAGGCAAAGAATGCTACGCACTTACAGAGAAGCATGCTAAGTAGGCTTCACCGCTATCACTAAAGTATCGCAGTGAAAGCCCCTCTGCAAAGCAAGTTGAGGCGATGGCAGAAAATGAGTCAGTAAAAGAAATGAGAAGTGACAAAAAAAAAGCACCAGAAATGCGACGAAACGGAAATATTTTATTTGTAAAATGAGATCAAAACGAAACAGGTGTGTCCGTGCGTGCGTGCGTGCGGGCGGGCGCGCGCGCGCGCGCGCGCGCGTGTGTGTGTGTGTGTGTTGTGTTGTGTGTGTGTGTGTGTGTGTGTGTGTGTGTGTGTTGTGTGTGCACCGGCATATCACAATCGTGATCGTAACCCTCTAGCTGCATAGATACACAAGATAGAAAGTGTACAGGTGTGCTGAAGAAAAAAAAAATCTAGAGCAAGGTGTCTCGTGGCATATTACACTTGCCGATAATTTCTACAAAGGAAGTTTAACCATTTAATCTAACTTGACCACGACAGCGATTCGTACGATCCAGTGTACGGAGGGTAATGTCCCCAGGCACAGTGGGGTCGTGCGGGGACCCTGGAACGTACGTGCGCAAATCCTTTGGTCAAATACAATTTTACCACCCCCACCCAGGCAGTGCCCTTCTGTGTGCTTTCCAAAGTCTTCTTTTTGTGTATATATATATATATATATATATATATAATATATATATATATATATATAATATATTATATATATATATATATATATATATATTATATACTATCATATACTATCAACACTTGTCATCGCGCGTCAATGCTGTTCGCTTTTCAGGAGACACTGTAACCAGCACGGTATACCTTTCCAACATGCCCCTTCGCTAAACCTTGCATTTGTCTAATTCTGGCGTTTCTTGCATTTGTCCAACTTGCTGAAAACCTTGACTTTTTGAGAAAAAACCTATTTTATTATTTATTTTTTAGTAAAAACACTTCACCATAATTTCGAGGGGGGGGAGGCTAGGACCCCCCTCCCCTGGCTACGGGCTTGGTGGGCGGCTTCACATTTACACGACGGTTCAGTTTCTTCTACAAGCTCAGCAGGGGCAGTGGTCATACCCGAAAAAACCATCACCACAAAATTCAAGACGTCGCATTTAACATCATCGACGGCTGCAGAACTAACCGCCATCCGTGCTGCACTAGAATTCGTAGTTGAAGAACAACCGCAGGCATTGTCAGTCTTCCCCGACTCTAAAGCAGCCCTCCAGTGCATTATGTCGCCATATCGTCATGGACCAAAGGAACAGTTAGTGGCGACATTAGACTGCTTCATCACCGCGCCATAGAGAAAGCAGCACAACATAACCCTCAGTGGATACCGGGACATTGCGGTATCTACGGAAATGACCGTGCAGATGAACCGCCCGATCCGCTCATGATGCTCTCCATGTGCATCTATCGTATCAGAACGGACGCCGCTACAAGGCTTCGGTCACTTGCACGTGAACTGACACTAGCACAGTGGAACTCGACGGAATTTACCAACGCCCGTCTTCACAACATGGACCCACCCTACAGATCCGTCTTCCGTCGGCGGAATAACCCAACTCTACAGCTCCGTCTTCCGTCGGAATAACTAGAGCTGAGGAGACCTCCTGTGCCGCCTGTGGCTCGGGGTGGCCTTCACGAATGCTTACCCGTTTCGAATCGGAATGGCCAGCAGCCCGACATGCGATAACTGCAGCTGCGAGGAGACAATCGCCCATCTTCTCTGCTAGTGTCCTCGCTTCAGTGCAACAAGAAAAGAACTGGCAAAATGTTAGATAGACTTTGACAATCACCCATTGCCGGAGAAAGGGTCTTAGGACACTGGCCGAAACGTCCTCGGCAGGGAAAGCTTTGAGAGCGTTGTTGCGCTTCTTGCGGACAACTAGTCTCAGAGACAGACTTTAAGTAGTATCGTTTATCGCATTTTTTTTTCTCGCTCTCTTCTTCTTTTACCATCTCTTCTCTATCATCTTTTTATGCCCCTTACCCCTTTCCCCAGCACAGGCAGCCAGCCGTCTGAGAACTAGCTAACCTCACTGTCCTTCTGTTTTTCTTTTCCTCCTCCTCCTCCTCCTCCTCATTAGCGTTGTTGTGAAAGCTGTGGTAATTTGCATATAAGATGCAAACTCCACGCAGATGTGCCCATTGAGTTTAGTTCAGCACGGCGTTTAGTTTACCACTTCACGTAGATTATAACGCGTGCGTCCGATCTCAGCTCCGCATTAGAAGACCAACCCTGGGCCGTACAGTGAGCCTAGGAAGCCGCCTGAGCAAGGCCCGTAGCCAGGATTTTTTTTTCGGAAGGGGGGGGGGGGGCACTTGCTGAAAACCTTGACTTTTGAGAAAAACCCCTATTTTTATTACTTATTTTTGGTAAAAACGCATACTTCACCAAAATTTCGGGGGGGGGGGGGGGCTAGCCCCCCCCCCTGGCTACGGGCCTGGCCTGAGCCCAAGGGATCACGGTCGATGCCTACGCCGGGCTGAGGCCCGCCCCCCGAATCAACTTCGCTGGACTTAAAGTTACGTGGTAGACGCCCGCTATGCGCTAAGCGCGTCCTGAGGACCTAATAAAGCCTCCCAGCCCAGACCAGCCATTCATTCTCATGCGAGCTGTTAGATATCCTGCCTTGGTGGACTTTCATGCTACATGCCTATTAAGATGAAAGTGTGAGTTGAAATATGTTAAAGCACTACTATGCCCCTGTATATATGCGCGTGTGTGTGACTTTGTGTTTGTATAATTATGTAAGAGTGTATGTACATATGCATGTGTGTTTATGTGTGATATTGCCTTACTGCCAAATACAAAGGGTTGTAGGCTAGTCAAGCTGTCCGGGGACAGCTTTTTTTTCTACAATCCCCCATCTGTATTTCACAAAGATGGCAAATAAACTTATTATTATTATTATGATATACGCACCTGACGGCGAAGCTACTGCGCACGCGTCTCGAGTGTTTGCTGCCCGTCGAAAGCGCGCATCGCTTTTATCACGTCCTTTCAAAGGCGTCCAAAACGAAAGGGTTATTGGCTGTGTCATAGCCTCCTATGGTTGCGCGTGCGTAGCCTATATGAGCCGCGCGAGGACACCACGGGCGTGGACTTGCGGTTTGGCAAGTTGTTTCGCTCAGTTGTTTTACGAGTTTCGCGTAGACCATCCGTTGCAGCCGGGCAAGCGTCATTGGCGCGAGACCCCATAGGGGCACCGGTGGAACACCTGGCGTTTGGAAGGCGCGCGTGCGCTGGAGTCGTGACCGGCCGACACCCCGTCCGTCCTCACCCACACCACAGCCTCCCGTCTTCGAACGCGCTAGCATGATTTGCGTGTTATTGTACTCCGCAGTCGTCCACCGGGAAGAAACGACGTCGAGGACGAAACGACGCCGCATCTCATTTTGTGCTTTGTTTCATGCATCACCTTCTCCTCTCACTCGAGTATACGCGAATCATCAAACAGCACGAGTGCAGGTGCACCGCCGCTTGAGCTGAATATGCGCCCACGTGTCTCGCTGTCACGCGGCGCACGCAGTGGTACAGGGTATTCGTTTTCCCGATCGCGTTTGTTTTTATGCAGACAAAGCATTGCGTAACGCAGAACGTTATTTAGGGGGAGTTGATGCAATAGGCTCAGTCATAAATAGCGCGCGGTTGCCAACATTCGCGTCCCTGCTGCACAGAGGATCTAGCCCACTACATTCACATATAGGATGTGCATTCTACAAAGCACAAAACACCCTGCCACATGGCACCATGAGACCTAATGGATTAAGATCTGTGGGAGGCCCAGCTATGAGCTCCGGCGACTTCCACGCATCGGCCTTATTCTGCGTCCAGTGGAATGTCAGATAACGGTGACGATGACAGGTGGACGTGATTCATGGAGAAAAGGCCAGCTGTGGCCAACAAGCGTTAATGCGGTGATGGTGAGCATTCAGTGGTTCATGCGGCGTGGCTGTATAGAGGTCTCAATCTATGAGCTGTAAATTGCTTAGAATATATAATTAAAAACATGAAAACGACTGTAGTAGAGTATGCTATGAATATGAGATGTGCAACAATGTCATGATAGCGCGACACGTATTAAAAAGGACAAATGATGGAAAAGAACAAGCAGCACACCCTGCGCAGCTACCTTCTAGTATAACGGCCCGGAGGCACGTGCCCGCCCCTTGTGGCCTCAGTCGTCTCCTCCGCCCGCTCAGCCAAAGAGACCAGCGACCCAGGGACGTAGCCTTGTATTCTACATTTGGCACAACTAATGAGAGCTACAGACATAGTAAGCCAAGGAAAGCATAGCTGTCCCCTATGCTTTCATTGGCTTATTGTCTGTCGGTTTCATTAGTTGTGTATAACACAGAAAAACGAGCCCCTCGGACGATTGTCCTCCTTTCGTACATTTGTCCCAGGCGAGTCGACCACGGCAGGTCTACAAGCCATGCCCGAATCTTTGACATTTGCAGCGTTGTCTCGGGTTTAAAATTACGGCCGTACAGGTAATTTAATGAGACCTGTTTCGATGGTCTTGGGCAGATAGCGAGATGCAAAAGTTAGGAATAGATTATAGATAGGAATTGTTTGGTTGCCACGTCTTATTTTAGTTTATTGCACGTTAGTAACGTTTTTTCTTTCCATCCTTCTAGAACTTCGGTTTCGGTCTGGTCAATTAGGTTTCCATATATATATATATATATATATATATATATATATATATATATATATATATATATATATATATATATATATATATACAGTAAAACCACGGTGATACGATCACGGCTCGTACGAATTTCGGGGTGATACGAATTTTTGTTCGCACAGGTACGAACAGGTGCCGCGCGGAAGACGCGGCAGTCCCGCGCGGGCGCGGGACTGCGCGCTGCGCGACCATCAACGGTGCGCCTTGCCTCCGAGATTGTGCGCCCGAATCTTGGAGGCCGTTATACGCTTTCGCGCTTAGATTACAGATGGCATTGACGTCAGATGGCATTGACGTCGCGCTTCCTTTTTTTTTTTTTTCAACGCGTTCACGCGTGCTGCCTGGTGCTGCTGTGCTCGAGGCAGCAGCGTCTTTGCACTGCGTTAAACACGTGCCTGCAACGTCGATGCAAGCCATGTCCTCGCAATCAGACGTTCTATGAAACAAGACTGAAACTTGGGCTGCGGGTCCATCATGAAGTCCTGCGAAAGGTGGACGAAGACCCCAGAGATGAAGCGGATGGTCTTGGCGAAGGAGCTAGGCCTCGCAACGTACGCGCACGCCTGCCAACTCTCCGATTTTCACGGGAGACTCCCGAATTTTGAGCAAACCTCCCGATTGTGCGGGCACGGCCGTAAATCTCCCGAAAAGCGCCCCCAACACCACCGCGAACAGAAAATAGCGGCAACGAAGGACAGCGATTCTAAAATTTTCTGGCCTTCATCTATCGCGTGGAAAGCGCTTCTTAAGTTACTTTCGCCGCAGTACTCTGGTGTCATGCAAAAAAGCGTAGTACGATTAGGAAGGGGCTACTAGCGGTCACGCGTCACAACATCAGGTTCATTAATTACACACGCGCGCACGCACCGTATATTTACGAGTACGAATAAGATCGTTAACGTCTAAAAAGTTTACTGGCAATCATTCGGAGCTGTTAATGACGTCGCTGCGGCCCTGAGAAACACTAAATTAAAACGTATGCCCACTATCTTTTGTCGGCATACTAATTTTCCATGTTTTCTGGTGATACGAATTTCGGATGATACGAATATTTTTGGTAACCCCGCGAGATTCGTATCACCGAGGTTTTCCTATATATATATATATATATATATATATATATATATATATATATATATATATATATGAGCACTAACAGACAATAATGCCAAGGAAAGTATAGGGGATGTTATTAGTAGTAAATGTAAGATAAATGTGAAGAAAGAAAAGTGGACGAAAAGATAACTTGCCGCGGGCAGGGACCGAACCTGCGACCTTCGAATAACGCGTCCTATGCTCTACCAACGGAGCTACCGCGGCGGCCATAACCCCTTCCACTTTATAGGGTATATATGTACATTTAAACGTGGAAACGTGGGAGCGTCAGTCAGCGCCGCCAGTACCCATGACGGCGAGTGTGGAACACTTTTTTTTTTTGCCTGTTGGCGTCACGTAGCACGTGAACTTATTATGAGCTGGCAGCTGACCAATAATCCCTCGCATACTACCTGAAAGCATCATGTCTGCCAGAATGAGACCCCTCGCTATGAATGAAGGAAAGAAGTGTTAATCTTAAGGGCACGTTTTTCTTTGTTATACACAATATTAATGAGTACTAACAGACAATAATGCCAAGGACAGTATAGGGGATGTTATTAGTAGTAAATGCAATGTAATGTGAAGAAAGAAGAGTGTTCCACACTCGCCGTCATGCATGGGCGTCGGCAGGATTTTGCCTTGGGGGTGCAAACCCGTGTTACATCGTGGCTGGTAGAGTGGGGGGGGGGGGGGGGGAGCTGGCATAGCTTGGGTGGGGGGCAAGTGCCGGTGTTGCTTGAGGGGGGCAAGTGCCTCTTTTGCACCCCCTAGAGTCACTGGAAAAATCAGAGTACCGCAAAGGTAGGCTGCACGCGGGAAACATTGGGTGGCGGAGGCCATGTCCCTTCCAGACTGTCCGGCGCGTTGCTAGCGTGTGTTGAGAAGTGACCGATCTTTTAGCCCTCAGTGCCGTGTTACGCTCTACAGAACGGCATATGTGTGTGTGTGTTTCTTCAAGAGGATATTAGAAGTGATTTCGAGTGATCGACAGGTATGGATCGACTGTGCGGTTAGCGGTGTAACTAATGAAACGTACGGCGAATGTTGCATGTGCTCGCGAACTCTCTTCATGGCTTCATCGGTCTTGTTTCGTGTCATGCCCGGGCGTGTCGCTAGGTCCGGATCTGTAAACATAGCTGCATTAGTGCAGTGACATCGTGCGAGATGCCATTTACTTCGGCATTTGGTGAATCTTGACTGTTTGCGCTAGCTTTGCAGTTGGTGTTCAGGTTCACTGCACTCGAGAACGTTATCGAACATCGAGAACATCAACATTGCGTCCTTCGACTGATTGCTGACGCATGGCTTGCTTGCGCACCGTGCTTGCTGTTCAACTGGTTGACATCTGTAAAAGAAGTTGTGTGTGTACGGTAACTGGAAGTCGTGCGCGACGTCTTGATTCGGAACGCCAGTAGCCGAACGCACGGGCGAATCGGCGTGCGGTAGGTAAGGTGCATCTTACGATACGTAGAAAATAGGCCATCAAAAATTATTGACATCACTACTTAATTGTTTAATTTCCTATTTCTTGTCTCCTTAAAGGGGTGGTGCCACCAAATTTGTGGCTTGCGCCTTCTTTGCTGTAAGCGTTTCCTATAGCTCCAGGAAGCATGATGCACGCATCAAATTCATGTATTCTCGCTAAATAATTTAATATCGCCTTTTTATTTGGACAACTTTCGGTTTCGGTTTCTGGGCGCCGTGGTTGGGCAGTGACGTAGAAGTGTAGGAGGCGTGGTCACGTGACCACACAAGGCTGTGACGCACATGACCAGGAAGCGATCGAAACTCGGCGAGTGATGTAGCAACCGATGCTTTGCCGGTACTATAGTGAACTAGAATGTATTCTAGTTCACTACAGCCGGTACGTGCGTTGCGGAAGTGGCGGAGGTCCGGAGGTCACTCACGTTACTACAGCAGATTTGGTGTGACGTCACTACAACTTTCGTTGCCCATCCTACAGATCTACGTCAGTGTTGGCGCGCTAGCGATGGGTTTCGATCGGGAGAATGAGCATTTAGGTACACTTTGGAAGTGAATTAAAATATATTCTAACCGTTTGCTGTGTCCGACCCTTCGTGTGGAATGTCCTTGCATACAAAGGAAACCCACAACAGGCTTGTTATAGCCTCGAAATGTGATGGCACCATCCCTTTAATATTCTCAACCTTGCAATGAATTTGCAAATATTTTGCTGTGTTCTGACAAACAGTTCTTTTTTTGGCGTTGCCAGCGCGTAAACAGCTGGGGTTCGGTTTCTGCACTGCTGCGCTTTTTTTTTCATAATGCATTCTTATTAAAACTTCCTCGGCACGGTGCTTTATGTTCTTTTGATCAGCAATAGCACATCCCGGAATTTTTAAAGCGCATGCTAGTGCAACACAGTATGTATATAGACCTAGGGCTCGCATAAAATCGACTCCCTCAATGCGTGGGATCTGCTTTTTTTTTTTTTTTGCTGTGACCATTTCCACCAACTATACAGTATTTTAAGGGTGCGCTCGGTGCAATGCAGCATTAGCAGCATTTTTTTGCAACAATATAAAAATAGGCTTGATAACATTGCCTTACACCAAGTTTATCAACAGAGTTCCACGCTTCTGTTTTGTGCAATGCCAAAGATCATGCCACAATTGCCTTCAAGGTATACCAGTAAACAGTTATTATTTTAACAAATCTTTGATTTCGCTCTCGTGCGTGACACGCTTATAACTCGGATAGCATGCGTAATCTCTTCAACAGATCGAGCTATAAACAGCCGAGCAAATAGAAAGGTATGTAGTTTTCAATATCGCTGACCATAGCGAACCGAAAAGGTGAAGTATCCTGTCGCATAAGATCTTTTCCAGCAAAGTTAAGTGTAGTTCACTGCAGGAAGGTGTGTTATTCGAGGGGGCGCGAATTCGTTCAGAGCAACTATGCAGCCACGTAAAACGGCGCTCTTTGACATTAATTTTTCCCACACGGCAAACGAGATTCCCAGAGTAGCTCACCAGTAACGTTCGATTGATGGTGAGCTACTCTCTTCTGGTATCTGCATGCAGTGGCGTAGCCAGGGGGTGGCACACCAGGCCCGTGTCCCCTGCCCCCCCCCCCCCCCCCACCCCCGAAAAAAATGTCTGCTTACGCCCCTGTCTGCATGACGCGTTTAAAAAAGCGACGAAGTACTTCTGGGGAGCCGTGGTACAGCTAAATGTCCGGCCACGCTGCTGCCTTGAACGCGCCTGCACCCAAAGCGACTTGGAAGGGATAGTGGCGGCGAGAGGTCACGTGATGCGAGTAATCCAATCGCGTCGGCGGCGGCGCGCGGAAAACAGATGCGATACTCTGAAATTTTTCCAGTGACTCTAGCACCCCCTGCCTACGCCCATGCCGTCATGGCTACTGGCGGCGCTGACGGACGCTCCCACGTTTAAATGTACAGATATACCCTATAAGTGATGGGGGGATGGCCACCGCGGTAGCTCAGTTGGTAGAGCGATCGGACGCGTTATTCGAAGGTAGCAGGTTCGGTCCCTGCCCGCGGGCAAGTTATCTTTTCGTCAATTTTCTTTCTTTCACATTTACCTTACGCCCCCGCCACGGTGGTCTAGTGGTTATGGCGTCTCGACTGCTGACCCGAAGGTCGCGGGATCAAATCCCGGCCGCGGCGGCTGCATTTTCGATGGACTGGCGAAAATGTCTGAGGCCCGTGTACTTAGAATTTAGGGCACGTTAAAAGAACCCCAGGTGTCGAAATTTCCGGAGCCCTCCACTACGGCGTCTCTCATAATCATATCGTGGTTTTGGGACGTTAAACCCCAGATATTATTATTAATTACATTTACCTTACATTTACTACTAATAAAATCCCCTATTCTTTCTTGGCTTTTGAAACGCTTGTCTCGCTGTTGCAAGTTGTTCTGTCTTTTGTTCGCTGTGCACCGCGACAATATAATTATGAGCTCAAATTTACTCTACTGACGTCACTGCGGATACTACAGGGTCTGTCCACAATGACATTATTTGCAAGAAAACCTCAGCAACCACTGGGCGTCGACAAGATTTTGTTTTTGGGGGTGCAAACCCGTGTTGCACCGCCGCTGGGGGAGTGGGAGGGTTGCTGGTGTAGCAAGTGCTGGTGTGGGTAGAGGGGGGCAAGTGCCCGTCTTGCACCTCCCTGTCGGTAACACATTCACTGGATGAATGCTTCCTGATACGTCTATGAATACTTCCGCGTGAGGTATTAATGGATCTATGTGAGGTAACTATTATGGCTGTCTGTCAAACTACCTCAAGGCTGGCAAGCTTTTAATATTGCTTTTTGTCATGAAGGAAAAAAAAAACTAGGAGGGAGCGTTCGCGTGAAAATTTTGAAGCCCAGCTGTAGAAAAAATGAAACAGGAGCATGGCTTGTGGACGCTAGATGCGCGCGCACGTCAATCGTTGTTTTTGTTCGTGAGCCACCAAAAAAGGAAATCATCACACGAACGCGAGGAGCAAGCGGCTTCAGAGGAGGTTGGCTTGCGGACGCAAGGCGTGCCTCCTGCAATTTCTTTTCTTTTTTTTTCCTCCTTCGTTTTTTTGTCTTGAACCTCAATGTTCTCCGCCAGCCATTTCGATGATCTCCTAACCCGGCCATAGGTTTCAGTCAGGAATCTTGCAACAACAAATGGGGAGATGCACGATGACTTAGTTTTTTTTTTTTCGTGATGTATTACGTGGAGTCGTGGGAAAGTTTGATTTGGATTAATTGCTGAAAAGTTACAGTGCATAATAGGTGTGCCCCCTCTTCTGATGGTGACGATCAAGTAATCGGGAAAGGCAGGTGTTCATCATAGTAGGGGGGCTTCTTTCGAAAGCAGGGGCGACCGCCCACCAAGGAATAACCCATCAAGAAGGTCCTCTGCGGCACTTGAAGTACAAGGTGGCAGGGCCCAGACATTCATTAGTTGCCACTTACAACCTAATATAATCTACCCAAGCGAGCTTGGGTAGAATTATTGGGGAAGGATGTTAAGGGTAGAAGCCCTTTGAGACTCGAGAAAAGGACATTTTTTGTTTCCTCGGTACGTAGTGTTAACGCCCGCCCCACGCTGGAGTCAGAAAAACCAGTATAAAAATGTTTACTTTTCGTTTTAAAGTTTTCGTCACTGAGAATGTACAAGCAGCTAGCTCCACCGCACTGGACATTATCCTGACGAGTCAACACAGTTCCACTGAGTTGGAGAACTCTGCGTCCTGCATGCAGCCTACATCGTAGAAATCACTGTAGGGGTTGTTTACGTGCATCACGGGCAGATGACAGATCTTCCGCTAGTACGCCGCGAGTTACTGCAATGACACATCACTGCGAAGCCGCCCCATCGATATCGAAACCGAAAGTGTTTTTTAAAGGTAGCCACAATAAAAATATATTTGATGCATTCCCAGGCACCAAATACGCTTACCGGGGTTCTCGACACCAGTTTTTCATTATAGCAACAATCCGAAAATATTTAAAATTCGTGTCAGCAGGAAAAAAGAATAGTGTCCCACACTCGGCATCATGGCTTCGAGCGGCACTAACACTCCCAGGATTATAAAGTGGACGAGAGGACGACCGCCGCCGCAGCTCAATTGGTAGAGCATCGGACGCTTTCTTCGAAGGTTGCAGGTTCGGTCCCTGCCGGCGGCAAGTTGCATTTTCATCCGCTTTATTTTTCTTCACATTTATATGATAATTACTAAAAATCTGTTGGTTCTAGTTACGTTGTGTTTAACAAAGAAAAACGAGCCCTTAAATTCCTCCTCTTTCGTCTACCCAAGCGGGGACAATAGACAAACTTAACCCAAGCCACCTACGAAAATGATAGACGGAAGAGAAAACAGGACAGCAAAGAAAAGAGATAGTAATAAATGAACATTGTAAACACAGCGCGAGAACAGAGACGCAAACACATAAGAAAGTTACCAATGGCCCAGCTTACTACAGCTCTGTAAAGAAACACATCAGACAGACAGACAGACAGACAGACAGACAGACAAGACAAAACTTATTTTGGGTCTGAGAAACGCCTACCTACGTACACACAAAAGAAGCTATTTGCCGTCTAAAGACGTCTAAAAGACGACAAAAAGGGCTAATAGGACTATTGGTCAAGACATTCCCGTAGCCGTAGACGTCTTTTCGACGTCTGATAGCTGTGCAAATGTCCGCTAGTTGTCTTTAAATGACGTTTTGAAAAGACCAAGATAAGACGTTTTATAGATGTTCTTGTTTTTTCGCCGTTTTCGAAATTTTGGACTTCGAAATATAAAATAAACTAATAGAACTGTCTTTGCAGCATGTTTGGTCGGCAGCCTGACGGCTACCATAGGAAGATAGAGATTGAAGGGACCGAAAGAGCTCCCGCAAGAGCACTTTCCTGTTTTTTCCTCCCACTTCCTATGTCAGTCGTCGAGCAAGTGACCAAACAATCAAGCAAGATCACTAACATACGTACATACCTGTTCACCCACGCATGTCCTCACTGTTGCATATATAAATTTTCGACGCTGATTTACTCGCGTTTATTGCGGACCGAATCAAGTTGTTGCCGTCGCTCATATATGGCGCGTGAATTATTGGCTACTTCAGCACACCATACATATCCAATTTTCATATAAAGACATCGGTTTATAATAAATTTGAACACGTACGCAGGGGATCAACACGTATACTGTATTATACATAAATGACGTTTAGCGGATGGCGCGCAAATAATCGCGCTTCTCAGCAACAATAAATTATCCCATGATTTTGTCAAATTGGCTTTATTAATGAATAAAGCACAACCAAATGTGGCACAAAACACGTCGGAAGGTGACCGCACAAGGTGAAGCTGAGTGGTACGGCAGCAAGTGGCACGGCAGCTAAGTGGCACGGCAGCTAAGTGGCACGGCAGCCACAACTGATTGAAATGGTCCATGACGCCTCATTAAGCATCGATCATCAAAAACAAATGATCTTATTCTGCTGGATTTCTCGAAAGCATCTGATCGGGTGTCGCATAGCAAACTCATCTTGAAACTCCAACTTACTCTGGGCAAGGGCCAAATTCTTGACTGGATTACTAACTTTCTTACAGACAGGTCGCAGTTCGTGGAATAAACCACGTCCAATCGTCAGTTGTACGGTGACCTCTGCGTACCGCAAGGCAGCGTTTTGGCGCCGGTATTATTCTTCTTTTTGTAAACGATCTGCCTTCATCTGTTGGTGTTGGATGCAGGTTATTTGCAGATGACTGCATCCTGTACAAAGAAATAAACTCACACGAGGCCATATCGCCTTAAATATGGCCTTAGAAGCGGTTTCAGCTTGGTACAGTCAGTGGCAATGAACATTAACGAAAAAAAGTCCGCGCTCTTATCTATAACTAGAAAAAAGCAATTCATCCGAATTCAACTACGTCATCAATTCGGCTACCACTTTCTAAGTACACTAAACATAAGTAATCTAAGGGGTCATTCTGTCACCATGACCTACG